>NC_092821.1:84582459-84879959 GCF_023375885.2 Dermacentor andersoni | reverse complement strand
CTTTATTAGATCAATACTCCATGGTCTGTCGTACAGGGCCCGTACAGTAAAAAATATATATATCTAGCGCTTAAAGAGGCTTCAGAATAAAGTACTTTCATTTATATTTATAAATATCAGAGGCTATATTCTCCTAATAAAATGATGAGTGTAGATTGTATCCCTACCTTAGCTGCATGCCGGGAATTAATACGTAACCCGCCGTGGTTGCTCAGTGGCTATGGTGTTAGGCTGCTGAGCACGAGGTCGCGGGATCGAATCCCGGCCACGGCGGCCGCATTTCGATGGGGGCGAAATGCGAAAACACCCGTGTACTTAGATTTAGGTGCACGTTAAAGAACCCCAGGTGGTCGAAATTTCCGGAGTCCTCCACTACGGCATGCCTCATAATCAGAAAGTGGCTTTGGCACGTAAAACCCCATAATTTTAATAATGAATACGTATAACATCCTCGCGGAACATTACGTATGGAAAGACTAAAATAACTGCACCTCCATACCTTTAGTCCATCAGCAGACGAACAACACGCCCACGCTCAGAAGGACTTCCTACAGCCTATTCTCGCGAAAAAAAAAAAGAAAAATACGTCCAGAGTTTCTCTGCTCGCGCAGTTTCGCACTGGATCTTTCTTACTCTAGGAGAAGTTAGGCGAAGCCTTTATAGTCCTTTGTAGGCTTCACCTAACTTCTCCTAGAGTAAGAAAGATCCAGTGCGAAACTGTAGAAGGGAAAGAGGAAGAGGAAGACGACGCTGTTCGATCTGTTGCCACCTCAGCTCTGTAATTTTTGCATAGGTTTTGATATACATTAAGTAAGTTATTTATATCCTTGGAAAACGGCCACATCTTTAAGGCGGTGCTGTCCCTATGGGAAGGGCACGGCTGCTCCAGCGACGGCATCTTTGAAGGGACAGCGCCATCCGAAGGAAGCCAGCGTGGTGGAGGCGGCCATGGCCTCGCAAGGCGTGGAGCGGCCAGACATCAGGGACAATCAGCAGTCCAGTGCGTCATCATCGCTCAGTGGGGACGACTCAACTATCGTCGACCCTGACGAATAAGTGGCTGATATGGAGGAAGTGGACAGCGACGGCTTCAAGGTGTGACTCATCGGAAGCAAAGAATGGTCGAAATCCCAGTGGTAATTTTGCCAACAGAGAAAGGTGTTGATTTGAGAGAGCGGAACTCTATCAGGCTCTTCGAAGCCATTAAAGCTCTGCTGGGATCTGCTCCGATTCGCAGTCGCTTCACAACGCAAGGTGCTCTTCATCTAGATATCGCAACGGAAGAGCAAGTTGACATTCTTCTCCGGTGCTCTCAGATTGGTGACATAAGAGATAAAGCCCGGTTGCCTCTCTCCTATATGACTAACACATGTGTTATTAGGGGAGTACCAGTGTGGTATTCTGAAAGCGACTTTCTTGAATACATGAAACCGCAAGGTGTTCTGCACGTGAAATGTATGATCCGCCGGGCGGAGACTCAAGAAAAAGAATGGGCAGCGAAGCCTACTAACTCTGTTGTGCTAACGTTTGCTCCCAACACCGAGCGCCCAGAAAAAATTGACCTCGGTTTTACCAAGCATGCAGTCAAATAATTCGTTGAAACTCCTGCGGTACAGCCTACCTGTCATGTCCAACACCTGCAGAACTAATCTGAACACAATCCAAAGCATCCAAGCCCAAGCACTCAAGATATGTCTCGGTCTACCGCGGAGTGCGTCAACGACTGAAGTCATTGCAGTCGCTCAATATTTCACTATTAGAACGCACATTAACATTGAAACAATGCGTGTGCACATAAGACACGTCGCCCGGACCCCTACCCACCACCTAGCAAGTCTCCCAGTAGATAGGCCCCACACGACATTCAGTGCGACTGTCTTCGGGCACCGTGCCTCTTTCAGGTCAGGTTACACACCTGCGGCAAGGCCTTCTATTCCTCCATGGTGTATGCGCCGTACTCAAGTGAACCTTACAGTCCCAGGACTTCAGAAAAAGTCGGACTTGCCATCATCAGCGCTCAAGCAACTAACTTTACTTCTGTTGTACGAGAAATACAGCGACTGCACACACGTCTACACTGATGGATCAACTACACCAACCAGTTCCGGCGGCGCTGTAGTTATACCAGCAATGAGAATAACCAAGCGATTCAAGACTTCCCATGTCACTACGTCTACAGCTTCAGAGCTCGCGGCTCTCCGCGAGGCGCTTCAAGTGATAAATACTGAAAGTCCTAGAAAATGGGCAGTCTTCTGCGATTCAAGGCCGGCCTTGCAATGTGTGCATTCATTTCTCCGACATGGGAATCACGATCAGCTCACCTGCGAAATCGCGGAACTTGTCCATCACTTAGGAGAAAAAGGCCATGATATCTATTTTCAGTGGATACCAGGTCATTGCGGTATCATTGGTAATGATGACGCCGATAAGGCAGCTCGGACGTCAAACCAAGAAGACCGCTGCGTCCCCATTCCGCTCTCAAGGACCGACGCCGCGAGACAACTTGGCATTCTGGCACGCACGATCTCCTTAGCAGAGTGGAATACCGTACATACAAGGCGCACAAGACTGCACCGACTAAACCCATCACTTCAACTCAGACCTCCAGCCGGTGTGCACCGGCGTGAAGCGTCTCTTCTGTGTCGGTTATGGCTTGGAGTGGCCTTCACGAATGCCTACTCAGCCCTAATTGGAATGGCTGATAGTCCTGCATGTGATGTTTGCGCATGCGAGGAGAACATTGACCACATATTGTGCCATTGTCCTCAATTTCAAGCACAAAGACAGTATTTGTCCGACACATTGAGGAGACTAGACCATCGTCCTCTGAGTGAACAGACAATATTAGAGCACCGTCCCGACCGATCATCGGCTCAGAAGGCAGTGAAGGCACTTTTGTGTTTTCTCAGAACTTCTGGTTTGCTCGAGCGACTTTAACTGAAGTGCTGTCCGTACACGTACCTACACCTTCTCTCTCCCTTCTTTCTCTTCCCCTTCTCCCTTCCCCCAGTGTAGGGTAGCCAACCAGACTATTGACTAGTTAACATCCCTGCCTTCCTGTATTCTTCTCTCTCTCTCTCTCTCTCTCTCTCCCTGATGCTTTAAGTGCCAACGCTTTGGGCATGCAGCCAAAATTCGCATTAAAGATCTCCGTTGCAAACGATGTGGTGGCGCACAAGATTGCCTGCCCTTCCGTGTAAGCGCCTTACACCGTCGAGTGTGCTTCATTAGTGGTCCCAAACAACAACTTACTGAGAAGCCGATACCTGGAAGTGACGAGTTCCCTGCGTTAGAGTCGGAAGTTGAGTTCCTTGCGTTAGAGTCGGAAGTTCGTGACGTGGTAACAAGCAACGTCAGTGAGCGACCTGACCCTAGCAAGACGGCAAAGTCCTCTGTGGGTGAGTCAGTTGTTCGATCTGCTTCAGCCAATAGTGTCCAAGTTCCTCAGCGACCAGATCAAAGCCAGACTCGACGACAAGGAGGACATTCCTTTGCCTTAAAAGAGATGAAGAAGCCAGATGCAGTGGCCAAGAGTGGGTCCCAGTCCGCATCTTTTGTTGAAGTTGTGAGGCAGTGCGTCCAGGAAAATAAGGAGCTCAAAAATCGGGATCTCTCCGACCTTCTGCGAGTTTTGTTTGAAGTCTTTCGTTCATATGTTCAAGCGATGCAGACTAGCACCCTGAAGAACTTTATACAGCTCGTTCTTTCCTTTGAGTCAATGATTACCGCCTTCGCAGCGAACTTTACCTTATAATATGGATAGTTTTCTTCAACCTCGTGCAACTAAAAATCACCGAAAAGTCCCGTTTATTATGCAATGGAAATACGCTGGGGTTATAAGTCGATTAGCAGAACTGTAATTATTTTTGAAAGAAACTTGTGTACCCGTATTGGACCTCTCGGAGGCTGGCCTACTAAGCGGGAGATCTTTGACTGAATATGTCGCACACAAGAATTGCAGCATAAAGTCATTTCCCGCAGGAAGTTCCGCCCTTTATATATGAAGAGAGATTCCTCATGTGGCTTTGAACGTCACCGATCTTTGCACCGATAGTATTGAGGTAGCGGCTATTAGGATACGGCTCGGCTTCCGAACTCTTTCTGTTGCATCCGTATACGTGTCTCCGCGGAAAAAGGTAGCAATGTATTCGTTTCTCCAGCAGCTTTGTTACCGTTGCCCAGCGCCCCCAATTATCTGCGGTGACTTAAACGCCCATCACTTTGTCTGGGGTGACAGGAACACAGATTCCCGCGTATGCAAACTTGTAGAAGTTATCGACGGTTTGGACCTGTGCGGGGCCAATGAAGGAAGTCCCACTTTCTTCCGGCCTCTGGCCTCAGCCACATCTATGGACCTAACCTTGCATTCACATGACGTCCATGTGAAGTGGTCAACTGCACCTGACCGCATGGGGAGTGATCACTATCCAATTTTAGTGTTTACTGCTGACTTCCATATGCGCGGCTCTAAAATGAGCCATGTTGGTAATTGGGATAAATACAGGGAGCAACCTGCAAGTGTTCCTGTTGATGTGATAGACAAAATGTTTTATGGTAAGATGGCTGCTACAACGACGGTCAAGTTGCCGAATCATTTTCCGACTCCGGATTTAAAGCTCAGGAACCTTTGCGCGGCGCGCAGAAGGGCGGAGCGACAATTCATCCTTGAAGACGACCTTCAAGAGGCTTAACTCTACCATTCGACGATATACGAACAAGCTCTGTAGGTCGCAGTGGGCGTCCTTCTGCGCTTCTGCGCTAGCTTGACTGTTTTCTCCCCGATGAAGAGAATTTGGCGAGTCATTGGTAGCCTTGCTGGCGATTCTCGTCCTAGTAAGCCTTTCCAAGCGCTTGCACTGCGCAAGCAGAAACCTCTCGCGTGTTTAGCAGAGGAATTCGCAGATGCATTTCTACGTGCAAGTTCAGGAATTCATCCATGTGCTCTGCCTGCAACATCTGCGTCTGTTATGGATGCCCTGTTCACACTTCGAGAGCTACAGACAGCACTCAGCAGCCTGCGGCGTCGATGTGCACCAGGTCCTGACGGCATTACCAACCAGATGACGCAGAACCTACCTCTGGAACATCGGAAGATGCTCCTAAGCTATCTCAATCGAGTGTGGGAGACTGGCGACGTTCCTCCTTCATCGAAGGTGGCTTGTGTTGTCCGAGTGCTGAAGCCCGACAAAGAAATGACAGACTTGGCCTCGTATCGTCCTGTATCACTGACGTCGTGTGTGGCTAAGCTCATGCAGAAGCTGGCAAGTAAGCGTTTATCTTGGTGGCTCGATGAACGAAGGGCTCTACCAACATGCATGACTGAATTCCGCACAGGTTAAAGCGCTCAAGATAGCGTCTTGTTCTTGATAAGCCACATTGAACATCAAAGAGCTTTCGGCCCCTCAACACTAGCTATTTTCCTAGACGTATCAAATGCGTATGGTAACGTCCTTCAGAGCTCAATACTAAATAGTTTGCAGGCCATAGGCGTACAGGGCTATCTTCTGCGATTCATTCACTCATTGATCAGTGATCGTAAAATTCAAGCGTGGTTAGGAAGTACCATAAGCACCGAAAGGGCGGTATTGCGAGGTGTACCTCAGGGAAGTGTTCTTTCCCTAACGCTGCTTAATGTTGTAATGGCTGGTCTTCCCGCTGAAGTGCAAAAGCATTGCAGGCATATACATATGTCGATATATGCGGACGACATTTGTATTTGCTTAACCGGATATCAACACAAGCGTTTAGCTCTGATAGCTCGAAGGGCATTACTTTCAGTTCAAAATTACCTTCAAGGTGTTGGGTTGACTCTATCGGTGGAAAAATCTGGCTTCATCATGTTTTCAGGTAGAGGAAGATGTTATGCGCGGCTGAAGATAGACCGTTATCAATCTTGCCTTCCTCAATTGAAGCACAAGCGCTTTTTGGGCGTCATTATTGACTACCGTCTACAGTGGCGATGAGCTGTGGACTCTATTGTGACATCACTATCTCCGCGTCTCAATGTGATCCGTAGAGTTGCAAGTGAGCAATGGGGAAATCACCCTTCTTCAATAATCAGGCTGCACGATGCACTAGTGACGTGTCGAATAATGTACCAGCTCCCTTTAATTTCCCCCTCGCTATCATAGTTGGAACGACTTGAGGTTTCGCACAGAGGGCTCTTGGCGTTCCGCAGACTGCTCCTAACAATGCAGTACTTTATGAGTCTCTATCGAGACCTCTTAGCCTAGTCGCTTCACAAAGGTTATTGATGCAAATTGGCCGCTTGAAACAGACGATAGCCGGGCGAGTCCTTCTACAGCGCCTTCAAAAAGGATCTGAGTCCCGAGCATACTTGGCCCTTAATACTCTTGGTTACCTGGGTCATGACGCTAGAGGCCGAACTAAGAGGTTGAAACCACCTTGGTCATTCGCGAGCCTCGATCGTTCGTTGACGGTTCCTCACGTTCGCGCTAAGCGGAGTTCCCCTTTGGCGGCAACACGTTCGCTCGTACTGGAACATCTTGAAACTGAATATGCACGTCATCTTAAAATTTGTAGTGATGGCTCTTTGGACAAGGTCAGAGGATCTAGTGCAGCTGTTTTTCACATTCCCTCTTTGAAGTATGATTGGTCGGTTGGCTTCACTGCAGTCGTGTCCTCCAGAACGGCCGAAAGCGTTGCAATTGAGGCAGCTCTAAAGAAGCTATGGTTTTGTACGCCTCAAACTGTTGTCATTCTTACAGATTCAAAATCCGCCCTTCAAAGGTTAGAGCATAGGGTCCCTACTGATGCCTTATGTCTTTGCACCCTACGCTCGGTGCACAATCTCCGTATCAAAGGCTTCACCATACGTTTTCAATGGGTGCCCTCGCACATAGGTATCAAAGGCAACGAGATGGCGGACAGCCTCGCCCGTAGGTCGCTTTCTGGGAATCCATTGAGAAAAGTGCCTCAAGAGGACAAGAGACTCTTCAGAGAAGCGGTGTTGTGACACTTCAGTTCTTTGTGCAGCTCACCTCACAAGCCATGTGTGACCAAGGGTCTCAAAAGAAACCAAGCCACTTTACTGCTCCGCATTCGCTCGTACCCCTGCGTGGATGTATAAGACTGGCCTGGCGTTGTCTCCATTATGTTCAACGTGTGGTGTATGCGGTGACATAGAACATTACCTTATGTGCTGTACTCTGTATAACGCGGAAAGGAGAGCGTTATTCGGGTCCCTCAAGAAGACAGTAATCCCCCACAGTTCTCTTGAGAACATTATTTTGCCGCGCAGGAACCAGTTGTGTAGGAAGGAGGTTTCTCGCCTTCTTTTAAATTACCTGCAGGACAAGCATTTGGCCTCCACATGGTGACCTGAGGAGTGACTATTTGTGGTTGTGAGGTCTGCGTCTGGTTTATGTGATTTATTTATTTTAAGTATCGCTACGGTGGAGCAATTGCCGGCAGCCACTGCAAGGCTAATCCCACCAATAGCCTACAACCAGTAAACTCAACTCAACCACTCAACTCGATCCTTTTGTATTGCCAACGCTTACCTTGAAAATTGCTGTACTATGTGTCATATGAGTACAGCGCCCGATGATTTCAGTGCTTTTTCTAACATTTTCCCGGGTTTGTGCGTATTGGGTGTGCGTGTGTTTCTCTTTCTCATTATATTGCAATCACATTCTTGCTCGGGCTGGAACATGGCCCGCAGTATTGCGGAATAAAATAAGAATAAACACAACGTTGAATAAATTGGGGTAATAGTGCCTTGGACAGGCTGAGAGACATTTTGTTACGTGAACGAATGTTTGTCAAAGGTGGCATATTCATCCTGGATTCGTTACATTTAGGGGGTTCGCCTTGTTCATCCAACTTTCATCCCACAGTATGTTTCTATGTTTCTAGGATCCCACAGTGTGTTTCATCCCACAGTATGTTTATAGGATCACTGCGATGCAGAGCCGCAGTTTTTTACGGGCAGGAGGAAAAGGTGGCAAGTCCACATGTGGTGGCTGTCGTTTGCACTGTGACGACCTGCCTCGGCCCCGTTCGTGTAGTAGAAACTGTGCCCTACAGTAATGACCTACAAAATTGATTGTAGTGAACTGTTTTTGGCAATACAATGGCACTATGCGCTTCCATAAGGAGCCTAGAATTTCCTTTGATCTCACCTTATTGAGCTGGCGAATTGACAGTCCTCAGGATCTCGCACGCATTGCTTGGAACCAGGCAGGTAGTACCTCCCATTGATGCACTCACACTTGCTGTCCGGCCAGGTGCACATTATACCACCGCCTGGACACCTGCACTTGGCGCAGCCATTGCTGTGGAGTAAATTAGTTGTTTTACTGCAGTATCTGAGAGTCGATCATTCGGATATCCTCCAGTGCAGAAACAGGTGATATAAATATTGAAATAATATTTACCTTTCTCCACATATATGCGGCTTGGCTAGGTGCCTCGCCATCTTTAAATAGTGCTTCTAGTTATGCATTGTTGTCGTCATTATTAGGGTTTAGATTAGCGTACTACAAAGTCCGAGAAGGACTAGCTATTTTTCTACTAGAAAGGTTTTACGTGATTCATTTTCGCAGGTATAGAACAGCACCAACGTTTTGCCCAGTAATAAAAGTCAATAGCAGGCTCTAGACAAAAAGGTTGCGTTGAAATGAGCTTTGGAGAACCTTCGACAAGATGTTTTGTGTCAGCATGCTCTCCAAAGCACATGTACACCAACCTGCATCACCCCCAAAGACACACCCTCAAATGCCGCATTCTCTGTAGCAGAAAACGCGTAAGGCTAGCGAACTCTTCGTTTCGCTTTGGAGGCCTCTTGATACAGTTCTCGTTATTGCGATTTGCATTCTTAGGAAAGTTCACGTACTTTCCGGAACGATCTTTCTGTCTGTCTGTATTGGTTGCTCACTGTTTTTTCGGTAACTTAGGTCACTGAGCGCGGCATTTGCCGGCTATGCGAGAACACGGTTAAACACTGCCCATTGGAGCAACTTGTGTTTGTTCCGGTCTTCAATGAACCGCTTTGACGCCAACTTGTGTCACTTGGTGTGCACCACTCTTCAATAACGAAAATTCGACAGAAACCACCTCACCATGACTGTATACAGAAATGCATTTACTATAGAATGAATATAGCTGCACAACGTAGTGCCACAGTCGTAACCTATTGTCTATGAGGCAGGTGCTTCAGCGAGAGCCTACACTCGGCTCCATCTAGCGCCGTCGCCGCTAAGTAATTCTGCGCGTGGACTCCGAAATGCACGGCGCGCCGATGCGTGCCAGCTCTGAGAAGCGCGTCATGCGGCAGCCGGGTTCCTCCCTCACGATTCTTTCTTGACACGCTGCGTCGTTTGGTCGCGTTGCAGTGAAGTCTGAGCATAACCCTCTAAAGCAGAAGCGTCGTGCGGCGGTGCATGCTAACGCTGACAATTGTTCCCTCGCTTGACGAACACTCAGTGGCACATAATCAGTGATTAAAGATTTGGAGAAGTTCATTGAAGGACGGCCCATGTCCTGTTAATTCATGTCACCGCTCACTAAAGCGTTGGCGAGAACGACGTTAATTGAAAAGCGGCACACACCCAGTGTATTTGCGGCACAGCCCTTCTAAAGCATTGGGTTGCTGTCCCCGAGGAACGCTTGTGGCATGGGTTTTATTGGGCTCTGCTTTGGAGAAATTTAAAAGATATTAAAGCGATGCTTTCTATGTGTCACTGATTCGTCCGTTAGCGCCGAAAACGCAGTACAGGAAAGCCAACTTACACCGTATGCGTAGAACACTACAGGGGCCGTATAACGTAAAACTATTCCAATATGTTTTTATTCCAATCTCCTGACGTCAAATTTGCCTAACCACCGGCGCAAGCATCGGACGGACACCCGCAGGCTTGTGAAACAAACTAATCAAATGCTCCCTTCGTTTATTGGAGGTCACTTTTGTTTGCTTGAAAAACGAATAACGTTGCCTGGACTGACCGGCCTCTCTTATCTAATTGGCTCGCAAGAGGCGAAGAGCATGCTCAAGTGGAGAGGGATTCGACGGGGCCGAGCCACTGCACTGAATATCGATAACCGGATGAAGAGGGTGGTGGCCGCGTCGGCGATTGGTCCGCTTTCTCTTACTTAGCTTGTGGTGACTCGTCGACAATCTCGGCGACATGCAAAGGAAGCTTAAGAATGACACTAAGACGGATCCTTAGCAAAGAAAAGTACGCAGAACGATGTCGTAAACGTGCTCAAAGTTCTCGAAAACGTTACGCGGCCACGAGAAAGCTTTATTACACGAAAATAAACCCATGCTCTCCGGTAGGGGCGAGTAGCAAGTGCCCGAGCGATAGGCGACAGCCATCTTTTATTCCTTTAGAAACGGGGCAGCCTGCGGCTATTCAGAAGAAAATACACTTTTCTTCGGCATATTAATGCATCTTTAACGTGCACGCATCACTCTGACGCGGCGAGTTTTTGCGGTTTTGTGACATCGCATCATAGGCAGGGGAAGTGGGTGCAGCCCGAATACGTTTGACCAATAGCCGAGGGCTAATGGTAAAAAGGCCTCGAATCAGAAATAACTATTTTTTTTTTGTTCCGTCAAATTATGCATACTCAGTGTGTACACGTGACATCAGATGGCGAGCTGTCGCGGTTTTCATGACGTCGCGTGACGGACAGGTGAAGTGGAGTTGGTCCAAAAAAGTTTTTCACCAACCGTGGTGGGCTGATTGCAGAATTGGAACAGAAACATTCGGAATAGTTTTACGTTATAGCGTCCCATTTTACATTCGCAGTACCGCGCCAACGTCGACGTGCCGGCCGGCCAGTGCCTGATAACGGCGCGAAGCGACGAGCTGAGCAAGAGTAGCGCATGCGCACAAAGTTCACTGTAAGCGCACGTTGCGTCTGCTAGGCATGACACTACCCCTGTCGCGATTAATTGAACTTCCCTGCTTATCAGAGATAGCGAGTGCGTGTGAATACGTGGTCGTATTAGGATCTGAAAAAAAAAAAATCAAAGCTTGTTAAAGACGCTCTTGAACGCCACGCTACTAAGACTAACTGTATACAGGCCTGTCCCACATAAATTGAGCCAATAATTTAATATCGAACGGGCCGTCGGAAGCGAATTGAACCACAATAGACACAAACACACATGCAAACATAGATGAATGTCTCCCAGAAAGGGCGTGATCTATCTTAAGAACTCGAAGGTGTTAGACTGATGCAAAAGTTCGGACTCTGAGTGGAGTGGAATCTGTGCCATACAAAGCGGGTGTTTTATTTTAAGGTGATCATAATTTTTAAAAATCGTCTGTGCCATGTACCACATGTGTACTTATTAGGCTGAATTACTCGATCAGCGAAACATTGCATGCACTGGAAATTGATTTACAAGTTTTACCAAACAACCTTTTAAACTAATTACTTCTTAGCACGCCTATTGCAATACACGAACAGAAGCTCTTGATTTTACAGTGCATAACCACCAGAAATAAATTTTGAAACGCACACCGGCGTTGTCATACGCGCTGACTAACGTGAGGTGAATGCCACTTGTGGGCCACATAATGTTTTAAGAAAACGTTTTTGACGTATTCGAGCTCGAAAGTTGATTTCACAATTGATTTCATGTGGATACAACTTTCAAAGTAACCGGTTGCAAATCGTAAGCTGGAATATGTGCCGTAAAGATTTTTTGAAAAGATTAGTTCGCGAAAAAAAATTATATTGGAATCATGTTCACTTTAGGATTTCAGATTAATACAAAGAGTGCAGTAGAATGTGCCACGGGGCATCTTTAAAAACTCTGCCACGCTAAAGAGAGCCGTATTGACGCCATATTGTCTTCATGCATATTCACACACTTGCCACGAGCAGAAATGTGTGGCGGCGTCTCTAGATTACAGAACGCCTCCTGAGGGAAATGCGAGAAAGGAGCTAGGTTGCATACATGCCTGCTTGATGACGCGCCGATACGTTGCCTTGCTACATTGCTGCAACACTAATCGCATTACCACGAACATTGATCACGACAAAATTTTGCCACAATTTATTTTTCCACTTTGTTGCAGATATTTCTAGTCATGGTCTGTCATAGAATGGTTTAACGCCTCGTTCACCGAGGCTATGCGCGAAGAGAGAGAGAAAGTCGTAAGGGAAAGGCAGGGAGGTTAACCAAGCTGAGCCCGGTTGGCTACCCTGCACAGGGGAAGCGGGAAAGGGGACTGAAAGAGGAGAAGGAACAACTAAGGTGACAGTCTCCACTGTTACGCACAGAAGCGTGCACCACTGGGTCAGTCACAGGTGGTCATACAGGCTGGTGCATTTCAAGAACCGTATCAGCGCCTTTGTGGCCTTTCACATAGCAGACGCACGAGACCGCGCGCCCACGATCTTCTCCTCTGCTAGAGTACGGTCGTCTAAGCGCTCCAAAGCTGTACGAAGGGCTCTCCTCTCGTCTTCGTATGTAGGGCAGTCATACAGGATATGTTTGGTGTTTCTTCGACACCACATCTGCTACAATTAGGACTGTCCGCCAGTACGATTAGGAATGAGTAAGCCTGTGTGAAAGACACACCTACTGGCAAGCGGTACATTAGCGTTTCCTCCCGTCGGTTATGCGCGAAAGTTCACGCGCAACTGTCTAAATCTCTTTTATTAAACTGCACTATTTTACTTCAGTCAGCGATCCATGATATAAGCGAGAGTATTGCATGAACTTCTTCTTTTCTCCTTTCCTTGATGCATTTCATTGTATTCGTCTATTGCGTCTATGCCCCTTGGGCACCAGTAGCACATTTTTTCAAGTCTATTTTGTGTGAATGCCACATAAGTTGCTCGCGTTAGCGTTACTAACCACCACTACGACACACCACGGCAGATTGTGAAACCGCAAAAGAAAGCTACAGATATATGTTCGCTGTTTCGTCCCTGCACCTAAGAATGCTCGTAATAGTGAAGAAAGGTGAGTCTTACATGATGGGGTTGGAGAACACGCAGTCCTTCTTATTTCGGACGCATTGGTCGGACCCAGGAAGGTAGTACTCTCCGTTGATGCATTCACATTTGTTGCCGAGCAAGTGGCACTTTGGAGCGCCGTGCGGACATACGCATGGAGCGCAAGCACTGCGGTAAGACAATACGAGGAATATAGAAGAATCCGACAGTATGCTGCCTCTGCTCTTCCATCACACTCGCGTTGCATCTTTTCGCTCTTTACCCTCCTCCCCGACGCTAACGTTAGCTTCTTCAGTTTTCTAAAGCAGATTCAACGCCCTGCGAGAGCATCACACTCTGTGCGAGATAGCCCACGAACCATGGAATGTGACCGAAGTAGCTAAAGAAAGCCATTGGTTTAAAACCGGGCTGCGCCGGCTTGACCTTAGGAGACCATTCAATTCTCTTCATTACAGCTGGATAATATTGATTTTCGGTTTCTTGCATCCTTAACAAGGGTATTTCATCGGTTTGGATTAAAGAATGTAAAACAGATTGTCTTTTCCAACGCTGAAGCTTACAAAATAGCTTCCCATAGAAAGTTGCAAGTCCTTGTTATCTTTTTAGCGCTTCGAGTACCATGACTATGGATAAAGAAATGCATACATTAGTGATTTTGATGAAAAGCAGCGAAACAAGTATATTCATTACCACTACGACACACCACGGCAGATTGTGAAACCGCAAAAGAAAGCTACATATATATGTTCGCTGTTTCGTCCCTGCACCTAAGAATGCTCGTAACAGAACTGGATTCGAAAATTTATTCACGGGAAATACTTGGGTGACTGACCATGTGCAGCTCGTCAATGAACTTATTTTATGCCAGCGTGGTTAACCAGGCATATGTCGCTGAGTATGTGACAATCTTCAATGAGAAAAAAGGAAATACTCCTTTAAAGTTTGTCCGGGCTGGGCCAGATAGAACCCACGACATATATGTCCAGTATTGTATGAATGCGTATTTATACATGTGCCCCGCGCGGAAAAGAAAGCATACCGTAGCAAAATATGTGGCACAAGGTGAGACATGCGTGTGCTGCAAGAAATGCCTGGCAATGACTCGGCATTCGTATTGGAATGCCAAGATTTTCACTCAGCTAAATCCGCGCGGATTGTCCACCTTCCAGAAGCGCTGAGATTCAAAGAAGATGAAAGGATTAACTGATCAGCCGTTGAGATAAGCAACACAAGAACATTGGAAATATATTTGTGACAGCGTCAATGTGCTGAAGCACCAACGACGTTATATTTCGGGTGTGTTGGAAGCGCTGTGGGCTCGATGTGAGTGAAGTCTTATGTTACTTCCTATTGAGTGCGTCATATTCTTTTCTTTTTTTTTGCTTTTTAATTGTGTGTACCACTATTCAGGCTCTACATACGCATGGCCTGCCCTGATGCTCCGGCCGCCTCGCCTTTGTTTTAGCTGCTATAAACCCGAGAAGGCGCGAGGGGAGCGAGTAGGTAAGAAGCAAAAATAAAGTAGTCGGTTCTTGCATTTCGGCGTGGCAGTATCTTTTCTGCCGCTGCGCCACAGTAGTGACACCGGTCCATGGAACAACGCGTTCCAGAAGATACCACCGGGCACCCCACAAACACCGAATCAGCCCAGACCCAGGTCCCGTCTGTCATTATGGCCCTCCGACCGGAAGAAACCTCCGTGCACTGCATCCTGGAACCACGGCATTTGCCCGAGTTCTGGCTTGGAAGCTCTACCATGTGGCTGTTCAAACGGAAGGCATATTTCCACCTCCGTAGCATCCCTTCGCAGCAGGACAAGTAACAAATAACAGTAGCTAAGCCTCCCGCCTGTGATGTGCCGGGACGTCCGGCATGCAGGGCCGCAGGCTCACCACGTGCTGCGGACCGTCGTGTAGGCCCTACCAGAACCGGCAGTGCCGCGACACATTCTCGCTGCCGTCGAGCCACAACTGCAGGTACTTTCGTCCACCGCAGCGCATTGAGTACTACCCCAACGGCAACTACCCCTCGTGGTTCGTGACGTCTGTCGCGTTTCGCACAAGCATGTGGTCTTCCAGCCGACTTTTGTACAGGTCCCAGTCTCCCCCCGGCACCGCCTTCCAAAAACGTAAGTCAGCCGAGACTGCGCCCAGATCCCGTCCTTACTCCCGCCGCACCTCCAGAGTCTCCTGAGCGATCTCAGTTGACCACTTTCCACCAGGGTGACACGCCTCGCAATAAGTCTATCACCACTACAGCCGACTTTCAAGGTGTTCTGCTTCAGCGCCCAGAACTTGCGTTACCAAAAGCTAAGCCATTTCAAGGCTCGGGCCCGACCCCCGGCGGCTTCGGCGCCACTGGGTTTCACTCGCTGTACACTGGCATGAGCGACACGGCAGTGGTGGTCACCCGCGATTCACCATGCCTGTCCTGTCACTTGGTCGATTCACCCTCAAACCACGTCCTCCGCTCTGATGGCATTTGTAAAGACGACAACCAACACACCAGAACCAATGTCTACAGAGCGGCTGGGCTGACCACCATTATGCGAAACCCAAGGTTCGTCGGCCAAGAGGATCAGTCACCCTTCTCAATTTTGCCGCCTTTTCTAGTGTTCTGTTAAGTATTCATTCACGACAAGCCTAGTTTTCCACACCACCTCAGCAACTACATGATGCCAGTGCCGTTGTAATGAACGCGTCACTGGGGCCACACGCGCAATGTCAGCTCCCGCATGGCCGAGTACGCCTCGAGTGCTCTTCACCGTGCGCCCTCATGACGCCTTAACGGTCGTGTCCAACCACCAGGCGAGCTACCACAATACGCGCTTTCCGATCACAGTGACGCCGACATCACCAGGTGTGCGCATAGCTTGACAACGACAAGCATTGACGATAAGAAAAAGCCATAATTTGACCATTTCGTCTTCTCTTTTTGGCACGAAAGAAACCGGAACACGCATGTGCTCTCGCTCACCCTGCTATATACGCGTTGTGACAAGTCTGATGTTGGATTACATTTTTTTTTCTAATTCGTTCTTAATTATTTTAAGTGTACCGGCTGCGTCCAGCCGAAACCCCGGTGTGGGTATGTTGCAGTGTGGAAATCATAATTAAAATGAACAAGTGGACATGCTTCTTGGCCGATCCCCTGTTGGGGTTATCTGCCATAGTACTGTCTTCTTCCTGGGTGTGTGCCATTGTGTGAGAATCTTCAACATCGTTATCGACATATTGAAACGCTTCTTGACGGATCCCTCGTTTAGGTAGGGGCAAGATTAGGAAACCATAATCATCATGGGCCCGCGGAGATCATCTCAAAAAGGTAATCGGTGTGGACAATTAGAGTAGGATGTAGGCCATTTGTAGGCCAATCTGAGTGAGATGTGGGATGGGCATGCGGAAAACCTGCGATCAAAGGAATCGTTTTGTTCTTTCTGCCCACAGTGACTGATGTACGCGGCCTGTACGTCGCTCAAGAGACGCAGCCTGTGTGGAGGTATTTGTAAGACACATGTATTTGCCTGCCTTAGTGTTAACTGTGTGCGTAGCTAAAGCTGGCGGCTTGTAAAGAGCTTCGGTGTTTCTTGGAGGCAGTAAAGAGAAAAATAATGGGTTCGTTGCCTTAACGTTAAAGCGTCGTTCTGCCGTGCTACCGGGCTGAGGCTCCAATGCCGGCTCTGGGCGCGTTTTCTTTTTTTTATGTACAGTTGAATCTACTCCACGAGAAGCCGACGAGTGGCTGAGACCGACGACCAACCAACCGACACACAGACATCCCACTGACCGGCCAAAGCCAAACAATGAGAGAGCATTCAAAGACAGCAGAAACGTTTTCATTTGCCACAGATGCCGAAAAACTCAACGTCAGTGCCATGCTCGTAGCAGACTTAAATGTGAGTATTACCTCGCGGGGCTAAGGAAACTACAGTCCTCTTCATTTTGGACACATTCGTCGGAACCAGGCATGTAGTATTTCCCATCGATACAATCGCACCTGTTGCCGAGACGATTGCACTTTTTCTCGCCGGATGGACACGTGCATTGAGCGCAAGTGCTGTGGGAAGAAAATGCGGGATTGGTCGGATGAACCGAAAGCAGGCTATTTCAGTTATAATAAAACTGGCATTTTTCGAGATTTTCACGAAGTTCGCTACAATTTTTGTCAGTGTATGTGTTTGTTTGCTTGTCGGAAGGTAGCCTTTTTCACGCTGGGGTCACTGGGTAGTCCATAGCTTAATAGGTAATGCACCGGGCTGCTACGGTTAAGGAAGTGGCTACAAAACGATCGTTGGACCAACTTGATTCACTGTGTATGTGCCACTGTGTATGTAGCGCTCCACATTGAGCCTTTTTGATGCCAACATGGTTACCTGGTTATGTGTCACTAAGTATTTGCCGCCCTTATATGAGAAAAGTAAACTTATTTAAGATATCTCCATTGCAGGGGCAAATCGAACCCATGAAATATAGAGTCACGCCAAATTTGTTCACATGTTTATTTACACTTCCTAGGTGTACTTTGTGCCACAATATATATTTCTTGAAAAAATACAGAAAAATTGAAAATATTGAGCCCTGCTATATCCGTCTTCCTTTCTTACGTCCCTTTCCAAGAAATGTATCTTGCGACACAAAGTATACCACGAATTGTAAGCACCAACTTTGCCAAGACGAAGTCATTTTGGCATATTTACACAGTCGCCACGCGCGGATTTCAGTCATCAAGGTAACAATTATAGAGTTGTGGACAATCGGAAGAGACTTTCATACAGGATATATCCAGAGAGATACAAACTCCATGTTTATTCTTTTCATAGCGTAAGCTGTCATGGTCATATTCCAAGAGTATTTACGACTCGGTTAAGCACTGCAGTTACCGAATGGGACACTGGGAGTACACGTTTCATTTAAATAAAGACAGGGACACATTTTTGAACCTACTGCCAAGTCGGAGAGAGATTGCTGCGAGCACGCTCTGCGGCGAGAGGGCCACGACGTCACTATCGGCGAAGCCAATGGCGCGCCCCAGCTTCGCTACGAGATAATTATGTCATCATGATAGCTTCTTAACCATGTCCCCCACTGTGTCTCTCCCCTGGAACGATACGTAGATAAATGTGTATGTTTTATATGCGTAATCATTCCTAGATGCCAACCCAACGAGAACTTTGTCCTTACGTCACGTAAGACGAATGCAATGGCTCATACCCCCGCAGTACGGTTTCTGTGGTCAGACCACGAGTGTTTCGCCAAGGAATATAAAGCTTCGCTTTGAAGCGCTCGTAGAGTGAGTGCGCTTTAAGGTTTTATAGCTTTTAGGCACTCTGAGGTAAACCAAGGTTTTCTGGCCTTGTGCGGCCATCCTCTAATTTTGCGAGGAAAACATTCGTTGTACGCGCCTAAAAATCGTTCCACAAGAAACAATACGTGTCTTGCCAACGTCAGCGCCGCCGCAAACGTCGCTCCCTTTTTTTTATAGACAAACAGTTAACAGATTAAGGGTATCAGAGAATATGTGCCGAAAAAGGGTTGAAGTTGGCTTTGCATCCCAAAGCTGAAATACTCCATAGCTTAAACTTAAATGAGGTAGGAAGTGGCATATGTGGTTTAAGGACACCCGGGTAGTCAGGTTTATTTGTGGCACTCGTTATGCTGACGCTAAGGAGTACGCAAATGTGAGCCTGACTGCAAGGGGATTTCGGTAGCAATATTTAATGCGTTAGCTTCCAATACATCACAGAATTCGGGCAAGAGGTTAGCACGTCAATGTTTAAATGGCCACCAAAGATAAGTTTGTCAGCATTTTTATTGCTTCAAGAGATGAAAGTACTTCAAATATAAAAGAAGCAGGCACATTTCCCTTGGGGGGAGCGGTAAATGACAGGAAAAATGCCCAAGCAATATTTCGCAGTCAGTAATTCATACTCACCAGTCAGCACAGAAAATGTCTGAAATATTTGACATTTGAACACCTTTTATTTGAAGCATAGGTCTACGACCAATCATATCACTGCGGTTCACGAAATCAGGTATACAAAGCGCTTCCTATTCATCACAATACCGGGTTTTAGGGACCATGTTAATGTGAAAACAAAACTTGAAAAATTCAAGCAGTGTCGTTATTTAGTCTTCCTTATTCGCAGCTGCCTGCGCGTTTATATGAAGGAAATAAAGGTGGCGCAGTTTTTGTCAACTGATAATCTAAATTCCCCTGGCGTTCGAAAACTTGCAGCCAATGTGGGTTTATTTTCCTTCTTTTTCAATGACGCGCAGGGGGGGGGGTGATATCGATTTAGACAATCTTTTGCAGATCCCTTTATCTGGCTAGCTGAATCGCCCGCAGGTCTCGGTCATTCTTGCAAAAATCTACGCGAACCTTCAGTTTGCGGCCTTCTTTCGAGCAGCAGTTTGTGCGAGTAGATATTTTTAACGGCAGGCATAAGTGTTCGTTAACATGGTGAGGAGAAGTTCCTGGGCAACCGATGTCCACTACTGAAAGACATTTTCCACGCTCTGTCTAGGACGGTGTCATGTTTCAACCGGCTGTTAAACTGCACTACAATATAAGGGCAAGAGCCATCTTTTTATCCCATTTGTAACACCGAAGTCTCAGAGGAAGACAGTATCTTCCATTTACTCTTCCGGGAAAGAGCCTTCCTTCCATCGGCAATTGATCTCCCGCGTAAGGAAATCAACTGACCCGTCGCCTAAATTCCATAACATTTTATTCGTAATGCCATCCGGCCCTGATGCTGATCGTCCATTAAGATCGTGCATCGCCATCCTTATATCACTTTCAGTAAATTCCTCATCCAAAGCTGCATTTTCGTCCCCGCTATATTCCGAAATCACGTCAGGTGTATCGTGCCAGGTCTCCAACGGAAGGTATCTCTCAGCCAAATCCTTCAGCAACTCCTGCTCCATGTGTTCCGAGTCAATATCAGTCTCAACCTCTTTAGTGGACGCCTCAACGTCACTTTTAGGCTGGATAGTCCACTGTTCCAAGGTCAACTCATTTCCCTCATCTTCGGTCCTCTGCGCTCTTCGTTTCCTAAATGCATCCCAGTCAACCATCCTGAATCTGCGCTCTTTTTTTTAATCCACTACCAAGGTAACCATAAGTATGTAATGATGGCTACCAAAATCTATATTAGAATTGGACCAGGACGAATCCACCACCCCCCGAACAAAAGTGAGATTTGGTGTCGAATCTCTATATGTCGACGTGCCACATCTGGTGGGATACGAAGGGTCTCTAATCAGAGTTAAATTCAAGTCTAGTGCCTGCTGCCATAGCCTCTCCCCCTTAATAGTGCTATAAACATACTTCCACACATGATATGGTGCCATGAAGTCTCCTGCAATAAGCAACCGTGCATGCTTAGCCAGATTGGTTGCCTTGGTCAAGAGAGAGTTGAAAATCTGCTTCGTGTCCCTGGGGCTACTGTACAGGTTAAGCGGGTAAACGCTCTTCTGACATGACCTTTGCCGACCTAAAATTACCTCGACCATATTATATTCAATCTTGCAATTCGCCATGTGAAGATCATGTCTAATATACGCCAACCTCCTATTAATGAGAGTAGCGAGTACTCTGCCCTGTTCATTATCCTTAACTTCCGCTTTGAAATCCGTTAAGGTCACGTTAGACGTCAGTGTTTCCTGTAACATGATAACTTGAGGTTTCACACCATGTGTTCTAACAAACTGCTGCAGAGACATCTTCTTATGATTGAACCCCCTACGATTCCACTGCCGAATAGTAAATGATCTATTTAATAAAGCCATCTTGACCACGGAAATTTGGTGAACTAGTTTTGAGTCCAAGTCCACTCGGCGACTTACGCTGCTGGGCTAGCGGCCGAGTGCACTCCCGCTCCATAGCAGAGACCACCGTCTCGTTTAGATATATTTCAATTTTGCCTAATATCTGATCGGTGACATTTTCCCGCTCTTCTATCCGCTCCAGTCTACTAATAATCTGGTGTACACTTTCTTGGGATGTCGCCATCATTGCTTTAAGCTCGGAACCGACTTTGCCCTGAATCCGCATGGCCGAGGATAGGGCCCTCTTTTTCGGAGCAGGCGTCTCCTCGTCCGCCATGTTCTCTTCCGCGACCTCCACAGACCTTGGTACCTCAACTGAGTAATCATGTCTCCTATCCTGTCCTAAGCTATCGCTGTTACCGGAAGGTAAGCCGTTCCTAAGTTCAGCTATCTCTTTGATAGGGCCGTCAATGGCTGCTTTTAAGCTACGATTCAATCTCTCCAATTGCGCAATCCTATCCCTATCCCTATCCCTATTACCATGCACATGCTCCTGGCGCTGTCCGCACGCTCGGCCGGCACTGATACCACCCTTCACCTTGTCAGACCATTTGGTCTGGCTTCCAGCTGCGCTGCCGCTTCCACCAGCTGCAGGAAAGCGCACCCGCGCCTCCCTAGAAACGGATCGGCTCCTGGTCGTTGGAGTCGCAGTCAATGGCCGCTGCCTCGACCTGGAGCGGCTCCTAGAGCGCGAGCGTCCCTTAGGGCGTTGGCGGGCGCTCACCAGCTGCACCATCTCCGCTGCCTCCTGTTCCGCCGTTAGCTCCGCCCTGACTCTATCCTATCGTCGAACACGGACGACGTAGGGAAGCTGGTATCGTTGTCTGCATTGTTTATCCGCGGTCAGGTGTCGTTCGCCACAAAGCTTGCAACAAGGCACACAATTGTGATCCTCTTCAGGGTTCCGAGCCCCACATCCTCGGCATTCAAAACAATCGGGCGCCAGACAGACGTCCGCCCAATGTCCAAGCTTGCCCCACACTTAACATACATCCAACTGCTTTCGATACAGGAAGCACCGGACCAGAGTTGGTCCATATCTGACGAAATTAGGCACATTTAACTCATCGAAAACAGTGATAACTGATCCTGTGTTTTGATTCGTTTGACCGCCATAGCCAGTGGATTGCGATCGTTAACAATGTTCCGCTCAAGTGTCGCGGGGCCATCCATAACGCCTACATTGCGAATGACTCTCGTACACGTAATGTGTGGGGCCGTCTCGTACGCACTGACTTCAAAATCCTTGTCTGCCACTGTGATTGACCTGAGTCTCACATATCGTTCAGCGTTGCTCCTTTCTGGCGTACTAGGCACCAAGATATTTTGCGCAAAGTTAGGGCAAATAACATCTTCCCTAATCTGCTCAATACTGAGGCCTGCCGCCTCTACAATTGCCTTGCCCACCGTTGTAGACCTAACTTTGTCCAAATTCAGTCCATCCCGTGGGCGAATGACTATTTTGATGTGTTCTTGTAGCATCGGTGGCATGCGGGACGCGTTCACAATGTGATGCTTGATTGCCGAGCCTCCGCGCCGTTCACCTGCGCACCTTCGTTCAGGCATCTCGCTTGGCGAACAGCCATCACCTAATCCAGACCTCGTCGTAGCTCTCGATTTTCGGCTGGACATTGACCGCCATCGAAGCTCTTCAGTAAAGTCCTCCGCCAGGAACACTTCCCCTTCAACAAGCATTGCTGCCATGCCGCGCTAGGTCTACAAGACGCTAGCTCTCGGCCAGCGTGGCGTGAGCACAAAAGTTCCAATGAAGTCCGAAGAAGGGGTGGCCCACCTAAAAATTATGTATCCGCTGAATCTTCTGGTCTTCACGGATCTGATGATATCAGGTTTGCACCACTAGATGACCAAAAAAGGCTCGAAAGCTTCGAAAAAGATGGACCCATAAAAGCCCACATGCCTCCTTCGAACTTCGCCGTCGTCTTGCATATCAGATAGGGCGCTATCGCGGTTTTCGTGACGTCGCGTGACAGACAGGTGAAGTGGGGATGGTCCAAAAAATTGTTGACCAATCGCGGTGGGCTGATTGTAGAATTGGAATAGAAAAGTTTGAAATAGTTTTACGTTATAGCACCCATGGTTACGAGATGGCGTCGTGGTAGCGCGCGTCGTCTGTATGGAAACGAAGCGCTGCATGCACATATCAACCCGCTTTGCGACGTGGTGCACGAGACAGGTTGTCCACGTCAGTCAATATATGGCGAATTTAAAAGACCTATATATCTGCGCTAAAATTTCGCATTAGGGAGTATCGTAACCGTCGGTGAATTGTTCTCATTTCATTTAAAAGCAAGATTATCTTTGCCGCAGAACCAATCGGATGAACTTCAGGGGATGTGCTGATGTGAACGATTGAAATGCGTACACGGCAACTCAAACTTCATCTGAAAGACTCAATTATTGTTTCGTTTTTATCACTGGCACGTTCTCCAGAAGCATCTGATTTCAAAAGACGTAGTTAAAAGACTTCAGAATCACTGCGATGAAGAACCGCAGTTTTTTACGGGCAGGAGGCAAAGGCGGCAAGTCCACACGTGGTGGCTTTCGTTTGCACTGTGACGTCTTGCCTGGGCCCCGATCGTGGAGTAGAAACTGTGCCTTACAGTAATGACCTACAAAATTGATTCTAGTGAACTGTTCTTGGCAATACGATCGCGCTATCTGCTTCAATGAGTAGCCTAGAATTTCCTTTGATCTCACCTTGTTGAGCTGCCGTATTGACAATCTTTAGGATCTCGCACGCATTGCTTGGAACCAGGCAAGTAGTACCTCCCATTGTTGCACTCGCACTTGCTGTCCGGCCAGATGCACATTCTACCACCGCCTGCACACCTGCACTTGGCGCAGCCAGTGCTGTGGAAGAAATTAGTTGTTTTACTGCAGTATCTGAGAGTCGATCATTCGGACATTCTCCAGTGCAGAAATAGGTGATATAAATATTGAAATAATATTTACCTTTCTCCACATATATGTGGCTTGGCTAGGTGCCTGACCATCTTTAAATAGTGCTTCTAGTTATACAATGTTGTCGTCATTATTAGGGTTTAGATTCGCGTACTACAAAGTTCGAGAAGGACTAGCTATTTCTCTACTAGAAAGGTTTTACGAGATCAATTTTCGCAGGTATAGAACAACACCAACGTTTTGCCCAGTAATAACACTCAGTAGCAGGCTCTAGAAAAAACGTTTACGTTGAAATGAGCTTTGGAGGAGCTTCGACAAGGTGTTTTGCGTCAGCATGTTCTTCAAAGCAAATGTACACCAACCTGGCATCACCCCCACAGACACACCCTCAAATTCCGCATTCTCTGTAGCAGAAAAGGAGTAAGGCTAGCGAACTCTTCGTTTCGCTTTGGACGCCTCTTCATACAGTTCTCGTTATTGCGGTTTGCATTCTTAGGAAACTCCACGTACTTTCCGGAACGATCTTTCTGTCTGTCTGTATTGGTTGCTCACCATTTTTTCGGTAACTTGGGTCACTGGGCGCAGAATTTGCCGGCTATTCGAGAACACGGTTAAACACTACCCATTGGAGAAACTTGTGTTTGTTCCGCTCTTCAATGAACCGCTTTGACGCCACCTTGTGTCACTTGGTGTGCACCACTCTTCAATAACAAAAGTTCGACAGAATCCACCTCACTGTGACTGTATACAGTAATGCATTTACTATAGAATGAATATAGCTGCACATAGTGCCACAATCGTAACCTATTGTGTATGAGGCATGTGCTTAAGCGAGAACCAACACTCGGCGCCATCTAGCGCCGCCGCCGCTAAGTAATTCTGAGCGTGGACTCCGAAATGCACAGCGCGCCGATGCGTGCGAACTCTGAGAAGCGCGTCATGCTGCAGCCGAGCTCCTCCCTCACGATTCCTTCTTGACACGCAGCCCCATTTAGTCGCGTTGCAGTGAAGTCTGAGCATAGCCTTCTAAAGCAGAAGCGTCGCGCGGCGGTGAATGCGAACGCTGACAATTGTTCCCTCGCTTTAGGAACACTCAGTGGCACATACTCAGTGGTTAAAGTTTTGGATAGGTTCATTGAAGGATGGCCGATGTCCTCTTCATTCATGTCACCACTCACTAAAGCGTTGGCATGAACGAAGTTCATTGAAAAGCGGCACACACGCAGTGTATTTGTGGCACAACCCTTCTAAAGCATCGGGTTGGTGTCTCCGAGGAACGCTTGTGGCATGGGTTAGATTCGGCCCTGCTTTGGAGAAATTTAAAGGATATTAAAATGAAGCTTTCTATGCGTCACTGATTAGTACGTTAGCGCCGAAAACGCACTGCCGGAAAGCGAACTTACACCGTATGCGTAGAACACTGCAGTTTACATTCGCAGTACCGAGCCAGCGTCGAGTGGTCGGCCGGCCTGTCCGTGATAACGGCGCGAAGCGACGAGCTCAGCAAGAGTAGCGCATGCGCACAAAGTTCACTGTAAGCGCACGGTGCGTCTGCTAGGCATTACACTACCCCTGTCGCGGTTAATTGAGCTTCCCTGCTTATCAGAGATATCAAGTGCGCGTGAATACGTGGTCGCATTAGGATCTGAAAAAAAAAAGAAATCAAAGCTCTGTGAAGATGCTCTTGAACGCCACGCTACCCAGACTAACTGTATACAGGCCTCTCCCACATAAATTGAAACAATAATTTAAAAAATTACCGACGATTACGTTACTTCCTAATGCGAAATTTGAGCGCAGCAAATAAGCTGTTTCACCTTTTCGATAGATTGAGGCAAAGAAATCGAGCAACACATGTATGCGCTATCACAGAATTTTTTTTTTATTTTTCACACGTATTCCTTTAACAAAGACTCCACTAACAGTTCTTGACAGTCATGAAGGAAGCTTTGTGGTCGGAGAAATAGACTGATATATGTTCGACTTGGTACACCAATGCTCGATTCTCAAAGACGAGATCTATACAAGTGCCTCGCGAGGTTGTCACAGCCGTGGGACGCGTTACGAGCGAGAGGAACGGGATGTTCTCCCGCATAAGTGTTAGGAAATTGCTGTTTGTCTTTATGTCAACATTAAAGTCCCCCACTACTAACATCGGTGTGGGTCTTCTCGGCGGCGGCGCTTAGCCTCTGCTTCGGCGACGCGTACTCCTGGATCATCTCGACGGCGGCGACGGTAAGCTTCTGCTTCGGCGGCACGCACCTCTGGATTCTGACGGCGACGGCGCTGGGCCTCTGCTCTGGCAGCTCGTTTAGCAGCAGCAGCAGCAGACGGAGGACTTCCATCGGTCGTCTCGCTCATGGCTCAGAAAGAACTGGCAGATAATTTCGCAGTGGCGAACGGCAGCGGCAATTTCGGCTCGGGCGGTGCACATATACAGATCCGCCGCCACCGATCTGGCTCTCTGATTGCCACCGCACAGGGCGAACGGCAGCGGCAATTTCGGCTCGGGCGGTGCACATATACAGATCCGCCGCCACCGATCTGGCTCTCTGATTGCCACCGCACAGGGGTTGCATTGGAGGAGGAGCGAAGAAAGGAATTAAGTTCGAGCCGGCGCTTTGACAACCGGAGACTCGCAGGAAGAGGGGGGAGGGGGGCGGCGTGTACACCCAGCGGCAAACGATGGGGGCAGAAGCGCGCGCAGCAAGCGGACAACACGATAAAGGGAGGAGGGAAGAGATAGCAGCGACTGACTGATGCCGCTGACGCCGATAGTGAGTCAACCCCAGCTGCGGAGTTGGTTTCAGGGACAACGCCACCGATGCCGACACAAACAATATGATACCCTCGCTTCCGCAGCGCTAAGAACCAGGTCTAGCCGTGGGAAGGTGGTCACGTATTCGTCGACGTGCCGGGGCCTACGTGAAATAACCGGCGCGTCGGCAACTGAAGAGCACCCTATCCGCCACACAAGAGCAGTGGGGGGGGGACCCTTTCCTCCTCTTTCTGCATGGCGGCGACGGTGTTCTATGCAGTCACGTTATCTTGACTCTCTAGCGGCGTCAGCGGCATCCAGCGGTATCAGTCGGTCGCTGCTAGCGCTGGGGGGATGAAAGGGGGGCGGAGCTGGTTACGAGGCCGACGACAACGCCGACGACGACGCGAAACCCAGGAACGGACGCCAAAGAGCTGCGCTCTAAAACGACAGGGCTGTCGGAAGCGAATTGAATCACAATGGACACAAACACACATACAAACATAGATGAATGTCTCCCAGAAAGGGCGTGTTGTATCTTAAGAACTCGAAGGTGTTAGACTCATGCGAAAAATTCGGACTCTGAGTGGAGTCGAATCTGTGCCATACAGAGCGGGTGTTTTATTTTTAGGTGATCAGAATTTTAAAAATCGCCCCTGCCATGTACCACAAATATACTTATTAAGCTGAATTACTCGATCAGGGAAACATTGCATACACCGGAAATTAATTTACAAATTTTACCAAACAACCTTTTAAACTAATTACTTCTTGGCACGCATATTGCAATACACGAATAGAAGCTCTTGATTTTACAGTGCATAACCACCAGAAATAAATTTTGAAACGCACACCAGCGTTGACGTACGCGCTGACTAATGTGAGGTGAATGTGCACTCGCGGGCCACAGAATGTTTTAAGAAAACGTTTTTGACGTATTCGAGCTCGAAAGTTGATTTCAAGATTGGTTTCATGTGGCTACAAGTTTCAAGGTAACCGGATGCAATTCGTAAATGGCAATATGTGCCGTAAAGCTTTTGTGCAAAGATTAGTTCGCGAAAAAATTATATTGGCGTCATATTCACTTTCAGATTTCAGAATAATACAAAGAGTGCAGTAGAATGTGTCACGGGGCATCTTTAAAAACTCTCACGCTAAAAAGAGCCGTATTCAGACCATATATTCCTAATGTATATTCACACACTTGCCGCGAGCAGAAATGTGTGGCGGTGTCTCCAGATTACAGAATGCATCTAGAGGGAAATGCGAGAAAGGAGCCAGGTTGCATACACGTTTACCTGATAACGCGCCGATACGTTGCCTCGCTACATTGCTGCAACACTATTCGCATTAACACGAACATTGATCACGAGAAGAGTTTTGCCACAATTCATTTTTCCAATTTGTGGCAGAAATTCCTAGTCATGGTCTGTCATAGCAATGGTTTAACGCCTCGTTCACCGAGGCTATGCGCGAAGAGAGAGAGAAAGTCGTAAGGGAAATGCAGGGAGGTTAACCAAGCTGAGCCCGGTTGGCTACCCTGCACAGGGGAAGCGGGAAAGGGGACTGAAAGAGGAGAAGGAAGAACTAAGGTGACAGTCTTCACTGTTACGCACAGAAGCGTCCACCACTGGGTCAGTCACAGGTGGTCATACAGGCTGGTGCATTTCAAGAACCGCACCAGCGCCTTTGCGGCCTTCCACATAGTAGACGCACGAGACCGCGTGCCCACCATCTTCTCCACTGCTAGAGTACGGTCGTCTAAGCGCTCCAAAGCTGTACGAAGGGCTCTTCTCTCGTCTTCGTATGTAGGGCAGTCATAAGGGATATGTTTGGTGTTTCTTCGACACCACACCTGCTACAATTGGGACTGTCCGCCACTCCGATTAGGAAGGAGTAAGCCTGTGTGAAAGACACACCTACTCGCAAGCGGCACATTAGCGTTTCTTCCCGTCGGTTATGCGCGAAATTTCACGCACAACTGTATAAATCTATTTTATTAAACTGCACTATTTTACTTCAGTCAGCGATCCAAGACTAAGCGAGAGTATTGCTTGAACTTCTTCTTTTCTCCTTTCCATGATGCATTTTATTGTATTCGTCTACTGCGTCTATGCGCCTTTGGCACCAGTAGCAAATTGTTTCAGGTCTATTTTGTGTGAACGCCACATAAGTTACTCGTTAGCGTTACTAACCACCACTACGACACACCACACAAGATTGTGAAACCGCAAGAGGAAGCTAGAGATAAATGTTCGCTGTTTCGTCCCTGCACCTAAGAATGCTCGTAGAAGTGAAGAGAGGTGAGTCTTACATGATGGGGTTGGAGAACATGCAGTCCTTCTTATTTCGGACGCATTGGTCGGACCCAGGAAGGTAGTACTCCCCGTTGATGCAGTTGCATTTGTTGCCGAGCAAGTGGCACTTTGCAGCGCCGCGCGGACATACGCATGGAGCGCAAGCACTGCAGTAAGACAATACGAGGAATATAGAAGAATCCGACAGTATGCTGCCTCTGCTCTTCCATCACACTCGCGTTGCATCTTTTCGCTCTTTACCCTCCTCCCCGACGCTAACGTTAGCTTCTTCAGTTTTCTAAAGCAGATTCAACGCCCTGCGAGAGCACCACACTCTGTGCGAGATAGCCCACGAACCATACAATGTGACGGAAGTAGCTAAAGAAAGCCATTGGTTTAAAACAGGGCTGCGCCGGCTTGACCTTAGGAGACAACTCACTTTTTTTCATTACAGCCGGATAATATTGATTTTCGGTTTCTTGCATCCTTAAGAAGGGTATTTCATCGGTTTGGATTAAAGTATGTAAAACAGATTGTCTTTTCCAACTCTGAAGCTTACAATATAGCTTCCCATAGGAAGTTTCAAGTCCTTGTTACGTTTTTAGCGCTTCGAGTACCATGACTATGGATAAAGAAATGCATACATTAGTGATTTTGATGAAAAACATCGAAACAAGTATGTTCATTCAGTGAATATATTTATTTTGTTATATTCGCCGTAGTTATTATTTCTTTTATTGCAGGTGTTTTACCGGTTTCTCTGGAGTGCTCATGTTAGGTGGATTTGTATAATCATGTTTTATCTGTACGTAACCCCAGATCGTCTTGGCTGGCACTTCCAGACGAACAATGGTGCTTCGTCAGTGAATGCTGCTTTGGATGGCCTTATTGCATCAGCAGCTCTTGACTCCATAAAGCTGATCAAAGGTCAAGCAATGCAGCGATTGCACTTGTGGGAGTGTGAATGGTAGCACTTGTCAGCGTGTGCTACAGCTGCTCGCGTGTATCCCTAGAAGCGACTTTTCAGGCTCGTCGACCCTGCAGCGGTGATTAGCCCACATTCTTGGAACCATCCCTGGCAGAGATCGACGTCCGAATCGCCAAGCGGTGAGGGTTGACCGAAACCGCAGCCGCCCTGCTACGAGAGTGAAAAATGCGGCCCCTCCCATAGGTCAAGCACCTGACTCAAGCACAGCGAGAGTTGACCGACACTTCTCTTGCTCTGTACAGGGAAGGAAATCTGTAAAAAACTCGGGAAAGCCTAGGGAATCTGGCAAACCGAGATTTTATTCAGGAGAAGAGTATGGCGTTTTCGCAAGCTTTTTCTGCTTATACGAGAAATGTAAATCATTATCAGCCTATTTTTATGTCCACTGCAGTACGAAGGCTTATGCCGACGATCTCAAAACACCCTTGTCTTGCGCTGGCTGATTTCAACTTGCTCTTTCAGTATCCCAAATTTCATCGCTCCACCCAAGTTTCGGCCGACCTCGACGGTACTTCCCTTCCCTTGGCATGCATTCTGTAACTATAATGGCCCAGCCTGTGAATACTGCATAATAATTTTTCTCAGCCTTCCAGACTTCTCTTTCTCCTGGCACAGGGTGTGGCGCCAGCCGAGGACCCTCCTGGGCTACCCCGACACCGATTTTGTGCCACCGGGCAACATCAGCAAGTTCCTTCACACGCTATGCACACACACATGTGCACTGTGAACCTGAACTTCTTCCTCCGGGTTTCTTACAAATGCTGGCAACACCGCGATTCCCGCGAGATTCCTAACTCTTCATCATACAACTTTGGAGTTTACTGAGCCATATAGCGAACGGGGATAACAGTAATGAGTAAATGCGCAGCACATCATCATGCGGTTTGGTTTCGCCAGCTAGGCTATATTTTGATTAATTTTTTTTCTCTCTTTTAGAATTGCCTGCGTCTTTTAGGACCTTTCCATCTGATATAACAATCATGAGAGTGTGTCAGGGTCGAAACAGAACACCGAGGGACACGTATCGCATCATCGTCAGGCCAAGGCACGGCCTGAGAGTGACCAGGGTTCGCCGAATACGTTTCGAGCAAGCCCTAGCCATGGAAGCGGCACTGGCTCCGGCCGAAATTGAAGAGGACACCATTTGCCCCAACGGTACCCAAAACATCTACGTGGTGTGTACTCCTTACGAGAAAAATGTGTGCGCCTACGTAAAGGCACAGCAAGTCTGACTAGGCGAAAGCACGTACCGGATCTCTGTGTACCCGGCTCCCCCCGACGACACGTGTAAAGGAGTAATATGGGGTGTCGACGCGGATGTCAACGAGGGTCAACTCCGAGCAAGAATCGTGAACCGCCGCAACCCAGGAGCCATCGAGGCCAAAAGAACCAAGAACACCACGGCTGTGGTAGTATTGTTTAGGGGTATGAAGGTGCCCAGTTATGTTTCTTGCGGCGCGAGCATGTTTCGCTGCACGCTATACAGGAGACACACGGAGGTTTGTTACGGCTGCGGAGGTTTAGGTCATCGTGCCGACGTTTGCACTAATCCAAACAGCAAGTGGTGCCGCACGTGCGGAGAGAAATCACCAGCGTATGATCATGAGTGCATTCCAAAGTGTTCGCTATGCGAAGGTCCACATCCCACTGCGGATAGGGTATGCAAACACAGGTTTCACGTTCCCTACATCGTCAGAAGGAGAAGACGCCAACGCCACCGGCGTGCCGAAAAGACGCAGGTGGCCCGAGGAATGGAGTCACGCGACTCCAGCGTATGTACCAGCGTCGCCAGCACCCTCGGAAGAGGTCGCTCCAGGACACCATCTACGCGGCGGCGCGACGCCAAGCGGAGCCGCTCCCGTTCCAGAGGGCACTCGGCGTCTAGAACGAGATTTCAGGAGGAGCTCACCTGGGTGGATCGAGTGGCGAAGACACCCAAACCCAGAAAGGTAACGCAGTCGGTATCGCCAAAGCATAGTGCAGGGCGGGAAATTCAACTACTACGTCAGGAGATTGCTAGTCTCAAAGAAGAGCTATACAAGCAGAAAGTTGCGCAGGTCATTCAAAGCAGGGTCGAGGGTGCGAAAGCGGCGGACAATGCCGTGCAGAAAAGCACGCAGGAACCCAAAGTCGAGGTCAGCAAAGCCAAACGTAAGGCCCTCCCTCCACTTCAGGACGACTCGGAGATGAGAGAGTCGGAGATGGCCGGGGCGGAAAGCTCGCAGAACAAAATGCTCCAAGAGTTACTTAGGGTTTCCAAAGAAAATCAGGCAAGCATTAACCAGCTCGCGCAGCGCATGGGAGCAATTGAGAGTAAAGTAGGAGCTATAGAGAATAAAGTAGTAGCAGTTGAAGACAAGATGGCGATAAAGGCCAATTCAAAGGTTCGTAGGCAAGCTGCAGCTAATGACGGTACTGGGACAGCCCCGAAGGGTCATCAAAATCTAAACTAGCAAAATGGCGGGCACTCAAAAGGATCTAGTAATTTGGCAGTGGAATTGTGCTAGCTTTCAAAGGCGCAAGACTTCGCTGCAACAGTACATTACAGCTGAGGCCAAAAGGCCGCAAGTAATTTTGCTACAGGAGACACTGTGTGTTACACCCACCCTCTCAGGCTACAAATCGGTGGCAGCAAGGGGGGAGTGCAAGAGAGGTATAGCTACGCTAGTGAGCAAAAAGCTCGCATACGTTGAACATAACATTCAGCCAGGTCGCGGCAGAATGGAGGCGCTTCTGGTTGAGGTTATCCAGAACAGCTGGCTTAAACAAAGCGTGTTCATCCTCAATGTTTACAGCCCACCATCCGATCAGAGACAGTCTTTCCACTCCCTGTTTAGGAAGGCAGCTTCGCTCGCTAGGGAGTCACCGTTAGTAATCGCGGGAGACTTCAACGCCCCACACAACGCATGGGGGTACATCAGGCAGACAGCTAAGTGCACAAATCTAGCGCGGGCCGTCGATGACCTAGCGCTAACAGTCATCACCGATCCCCGTTTCCCCACAAGACTGGGCACGTCGGTGGCTAGAGACACAACCCCCGATCTTGCCCTTATCAAAAATGTAGAGCAAACAACATGGGATAATAAGCAAGAAAACCTGGGCAGCGATCACTTCATCATTAGTGTTACCCTTCAGGTCAGAGCCCCCCTGGCCAGGGAATTTAAAGTCACGGACTGGGATGCTTTCCGTAAGCTCAGAAAGGAGGACACTGGCGAATACGCCAGCTTCAGCGAACTCCCCGAGACACTCAGAACAGATGTTGAAAATGCTACAAAAACTATTCAAACCGAGCTCGAGGTTTCCAGGATGGACCCGCACCTCGCACATCTCTTGGAAGCTAAAGCTTCTACTTTGAGGCGATGGAAAACACAAAGGCTTAACCGGAGGTTGTGAAAGAGGGTTGCCGCACTGAACAGGGAGATTGAACAGTACTGCACCGAGTTAGCTAGGCTACAATGGTATGAAATCTGTTCAGCAGTCGATGGGCGCATGCGCACAGGCGGAAAATGGAATCTCCTTAAACACATGCTAGATGACACGCAAACCAAAAGCAATCAAAGACAGACATTGTGCCGCCTCATTCACAGGCACAAACAAGAAGGAGGAACCGAACAAACGCTCTTAGACGAGGTAGCCAATAGATATCTCCCGCTAGGCGCAGCACACTCAGAGGAATATCCCAACATCGAATGTGACACGCTAAAGGAGCTCGATGACCCCTTCACGGAGTCCGAAATCAGAGCAGTACTTCACAACTTAAATAGCAGGTCGGCTTCAGGTCCGGACGGCATCTCAAACAGACTGCTAAGGAACCTGGATGATAGATCAATTGAGCTGCTAACAAAAGAGGTCAACAAAACTTGGGAGAACGGGTGCGTCCCGGACGAGTGGAAAGCAGCCTCGGTTGTGCTTATCCCGAAACCGGGTAAGCCCCTAAACCTTGACAACCTAAGGCCGATATCGCTAACCTCTTGCGTAGGCAAGGTAGCGGAGCATGCGATCCTGCACAGGATATCGGATTACATAGAACGCAACGAACTGTTCCCGCACAACATGGTCGGCTTCAGGCCCGGCGTTTCCACACAGGATATAATGCTACTCCTTAAGAAGCACATTTTCAATAACAGCACTAGGGATGTTAGGGGCATCTTAGCCCTTGACCTGACCAAGGCCTTTGACACTGTATCTCATCGATTTGTCCTGCAGGCCACGGCCAGCCTAGGTCTGGGAGCAAGATTTCAGGCTTTTGTTAGATCATTCCTCATGAACAGAACAGCCACCATCAAGATTGCACAACTCAAGTCAGATGAGTTCGCTCTACGGGCCAGAGGCACTCCCCAAGGAGCAGTCATCTCCCCCTTACTGTTCAACATAGTCATGAAGGCCTTGTCGGAAAGGCTCAGATCCCTTCCTAATATAAGCCACTCGCTACACGCAGACGATATCACGATTTGGTGCCCCGGAGGATCACTCGCAGAGGTAGAGCACTCGCTACAATCAGCCCTAGACGCAACGGAGTCCTACCTGGAAGAAACAGGCCTCCAACTATCCCCAAACAAATCTGAATTGTTACTTTACAGGCCGGCCAGGCAAGGTGTTAGGGGACTCACCCCCCTAAACCAACTTCCCATATCCCTCTTTGCAAGAAACGGGCAGCCCATTCCTCAAGTCGAATCTATCCGAATCCTATTATTACTGATTGACGAGCGTGGATGTAATGCCGAAACGCTCACGCGCATCACGGCGAAAACCGAGAGCACGCTGAGACTAGTTGCTAGAGCATCCGGACGAAAGAAGGGACTAGGTGAAGACAACCACCTCAGGATCCATCACGCTTTCCTAATGAGCCACATCAACTATGTAGCCTCGGCCATAACTGGAACAAAAACCAAAAGAAGAAGCTTAACATTCTCATGCGCAAGAGCCTCAAAAAGGTACTCGGGTTACCAGAAACCACTTGCTCGGACAGGTTAAGCAAACTCGGTATGCACAACGACATTGATGAAGTGACCGAAGCACAGGTCACCGCTCAGGTAGACAGGCTCTCGTCAACCAGGGCAGCGAGACGCATCCTAGGCGAGGCCTGCATGGCTCCAGGAATACTCAATGAACGGAAAATCACATTATCGAGGGAGGCACGGGCAACCTTTGTGGTCAGCCCATTCCCTCAGAATATGCACCCGCAATACAATGTAGGGAGGCGAAAAGCCCGAGCACGGGCGATTTTACAGAAGGCCAGCGAGAATCAAGATTCGACTGTCTTTGTCGACGCGCCTCAGTACGGCAACTCTAGCACGTTCGCGTTGGCAATCATTGACGGCAAAGGGGAATTACGCTCCTCGGCCTCGGTTAGGTTTGCTTCGAGTGGAGTCGCGGAACAGGTCGTCATAGCCCTGGCCATGACCGACCCCTCGCGCACCAACGTTTTCACCGACTCACGAGCGGCCATCAAAGCTTTCGAATTGGGTAACCTAGCCCAAGAGGCTGCCTCCATTCTGGAAAAGAGAACAAACCCTGGCACTCACTACATCTCTTGGTTTCCCGCCCATATGGGTGCGGACGTTCATCAGAACATACCTAACCTCAACGAGCTTGCCCATGACCGTACGCGAGATCTAACGCGCCGCAGCGGCATGGAGGCCTTATGGGGACAGGATGAAATCCAGCAGAACGATCCGCTCCTTACTTTTCACGAGATAACATCTCACTATCGGCTTAGCAGAAGGGCCTATCCTCTTCCTCACCCGAAGTTAGACAGGTCTCAGTCAGTTTCACTTACAATGCTCCAGACTGGCTCATTCGCCTCGCTGGGCTTTCTCAGCCGTATCTACACAGACGTCGATTCGAGCTGTCCGGACTGTAATGAGATCTATTGTTCCTTAGCGCACATGTTCTGGCAATGCCCCGCGTTACCTAACGGCCCTCTATCCAGCAAAGCCGACTGGGAAGAGGCACTCCGGAGCCCATCGCTCCAGACACAACTAGAGGCAGTCCAGAGGGCCCGAGAAAGGGCGGAACATCACGGTATTCCTACCCCGACTTGGACGCGGCCAGCGGCTTCCGCGGGTCCCCGATAGGGGCCTCCGCTGAAGCTCCTCAGGATCAAATAAAGTTCATTGTCTGTCTGTCTGTCTGTCTGTCTGTCTGTCTGTCTGTCTGTCTGTCTGTCTGTCTGTCTGTCTGTCTGTCTGTCTGTCTGTCTGTCTGTCTGTCTGTCTGTCTGTCTGTCTGTCTGTCTGTCTGTCTGTCTGTCTGTCTGTCTGTCTGTCTGTCTGTCTGTCTGTCTGTCTGTCTGTCTGTCTGTCTGTCTGTCTGTCTGTCTGTCTGTCTGTCTGTCTGTCTGTCTGTCTGTCTGTCTGTCTGTCTGTCTGTCTGTCTGTCTGTCTGTCTGTCTGTCTGTCTGTCTGTCTGTCTGTCTGTCTGTCTGTCTGTCTGTCTGTCTGTCTGTCTGTCTGTCTGTCTGTCTGTCTGTCTGTCTGTCTGTCTGTCTGTCTGTCTGTCTGTCTGTCTGTCTGTCTGTCTGTCTGTCTGTCTGTCTGTCTGTCTGTCTGTCTGTCTGTCTGTCTGTCTGTCTGTCTGTCTGTCTGTCTGTCTGTCTGTCTGTCTGTCTGTCTGTCTGTCTGTCTGTCTGTCTGTCTGTCTGTCTGTCTGTCTGTCTGTCTGTCTGTCTGTCTGTCTGTCTGTCTGTCTGTCTGTCTGTCTGTCTGTCTGTCTGTCTGTCTGTCTGTCTGTCTGTCTGTCTGTCTGTCTGTCTGTCTGTCTGTCTGTCTGTCTGTCTGTCTGTCTGTCTGTCTGTCTGTCTGTCTGTCTGTCTGTCTGTCTGTCTGTCTGTCTGTCTGTCTGTCTGTCTGTCTGTCTGTCTGTCTGTCTGTCTGTCTGTCTGTCTGTCTGTCGGACCCTCTTGTGCATTAATTATTATCGAGCGTTTTTTATTCGCGTTTTCTACGCGCAGGAACTTCAACGCTCTCTTCTTTCGCGTCGAGTTTGGTTGACACGCCTTTTTCCCACTCACAAATATGTCATATACTGCAGAGTATCTGGTGCAATTTGGTTAATTTCCAGCTATATTCGCGCTAATTACGCCCATACCATTAATTCGACCTGCTCTGCGACTAATTCTAGTTTCTTCTGTCATTGAGACCTACAATTTGACATATTTTGCGACTCACTGCGACATTCGTGCGGGCTGCGAACCTTCGTGCGGGCCGTACGAGAACCGACAGTGCCGCGACCATTCTCGATTCTGTCAAACGACAACTGCACATACATTCGTCCCCCGCAGCTCGACCTCCATTGATTACTTCCCCGACGGCAACTACTTCTCGCGGTTCGTCACTCCTGCCGCGTTCTGCACAAGCCCGCGGTCCTACACCCGATTTTCGTACAGCTCCCCAGCACCGCCTTCCTAAAACGCAAGTCAGCTAAGACAGCGCCCAGGTCCCGTCCTTACTCCCCCCACACCTCCCGAGTCTCCTGGGCGGCCTCAGTTGACCACTTTTCGCCAGGGTGACACGCCTCACAATAAGCCCATCACTACTACAGTCGACTTTGACTTTCAAGGTGTTCCGTTTCAGCGCCAACAAGTTGCGTCACCAAAAGCCAAGTCCTTTCCAGGCTCGGGCCCTACCACGCGCGGCTTCAGCGCCGCGGGGACTCACTCTCTGCACACCGGCGTGAGCGACACGAAAGTAGAGGCCACCCACGATTATTCATGCATGTCCGGTCCCTTGGTCGATTCACACTCGGACCACGGCCTCTTTGATGTTGGCACTTCTAAAGACGACGACCAACAGACAAGAACCAATGTCTACAAATCGGCTGGGCTGACCGCGAAAATGCGAGGCCCGAGGCTCACCGGTCATGAGGATCAGTCACTCTTCTCAAACATTGCCATATTTTCTAGTGTCCAGATAAGTATTCATTCACGAAATGCCAAGTTTTCCGCACCATCTCAGCCACTACATGATACCGCGCGGGGCTATTGTAATGAATGCGTCATTAGGATCACACGAGCAAAATCAATTCCATGACGGCCGAGTACGCCTCGAATGGTCTCCAGCGATCGCCCTCATGATCCCTGAACGGTCGTGTCCATCTACCACACCACGCGCTTTCCGGTCGCAATGACGCCGTAACGGCGTGCGCAAGGTTCACCCATTACCACTCGCGAAAACACGGCGCCGACGGCACATCACCGGTCGTATAGCTCACGTCCCTCGACCATATTGCCAACGCATCTCAGGTTTGAGGCGTCCCCGCCACGGCGACGCGAGCATTGACGGCACAACAGCGCGTCACCTTGAAACATGCGCGTTTGCTTCTTCGCGTACTTTGTGCCACGAGGACGTGCACAAAGTACACGGCCTCGTGTACACGGCCTCGTGGTCGCACAATGTTCTTTGGTGGTCGCGGCTGACAGCGTCACTGTCAGGCGCGACCACCAAAGAACATTGTGCGACCCCCATCGCCTTCACCAGAGCTCAGACTCCGTCTATGCAGCGGGGCGCCCTGTCGCAGTGCCGATGTGGTGACGCACCGATGACAACTAAGTCCGAGAAAGCGTGAGCGGAACGAGCGCATGAGGAGAAAAAAGGACAGAAAACTCGAGTAGTTGCTTCTTGCATTTCAACCTGGCATCGTCCTTTTTTCAACTTCAAAACTTCAGTTTTTCAAAATTCAACGTCACTGCCACGCTCGTAACAGACTTAAATGGGAGTCTTACCTCGCCGGGCTGCCGAAAATACAGTCCTTTTCATTTTGGACACATTCGTCGGAACCAGGCATGTAGTATTTCCCATCGATACAATCGCACTTGTTGCCGAGACGATTGCACTTCTTCTCGCCGGGCGGACAGGTGCATTGGGCGCAAGTGCTGTGGGAAGAAAATGCGAGATTGTTTGGATAAACCGACACTGGACTATTTCAGTTATAATAAAGTTCGCATTCTTCGAGATTTTTACGAAGTTAGCTGCATGTTTGTCAGCGTCTCTGCTTGTTTGCTTATCGGCAGGTAGCTTCTATCACGTAAACTTGGTTCACTTGGTAGTCCATGGCTTTATGGGTAACGCACCGGCTGCTATAGTTAAGGAAGTGACTTCAAAACGATCGTTGGACCAGCTTCGTTCACTGTGTATGTGCCACTGTGTATGTAGCGCTTCTCATTGAACCTTTTTGATGCCAACATGGTTACCTGGTATTGTGTCACTGAGTATTTGCCGCTCTTCAGTGAGAAAAAAATAAACTGATTTAAAATACCTAAATTGCAAGGGCAAATCGAACCCATGAAATACAGAATCACGCAAACTTGTTCAACTGCACATATACACCGTCGCCACGCGCGTATTTCGCCGTCATCAGGGTAACAATTAAGGAGTTGTGGATAATCGGAAGAGACCTTAATATATATGGAAGCTATCCAGCGAGAAAGAAACCCCGTGTTTATTTATTTATTTTTTTACAACGGATGCTGTCATGGACCCATTCCAATGGTGTTTAGGACGTGGTTATGCGCTGCAATTACCAAGTTAGACACCGCGGCCGCACGTTTAATTTAATTAAAGAGAGGGACACATTTTTCAACCTATTGCGCTGTCGGAGAGAGATCGCGGCGAGCGCGCTCTGCGGTGAGAGAGAAACGACGTCACTGCCGGCGAAGCCAATGGCGCGCCCCAGCCTTGCTGTATGATAATTATGTCATCATGATGTTGCCTTAAACCCCGTTCCCTACTGTGTCTCTTCCCTGGAATGATACATAGATCAATGCATATGTTCTATATGCGTAAGCATTTCTATGCCCACCGAAAGAGAAACTTGTCCGTCGTGACGTAAGATGAATGCAATGGCTCATACCCTCCTAAACAATGGCTCATACCCCGCAGTAGGGTTTCTGTGGTCGGATCACGAGTGTTTCGCCTAGGAATATACAGCTTCGCTGTAGAAGCGCTCGTAGAGTGAGGGCACTTTAAGGCTTTATAGCTTTTAGGTGCTCTGAGGTAAGCCGATGTTTTCTGGCCTTGCGTGGCCACTCTCTAATTTTGGGAAGAAAACATTCGTTATACGCGCTTAAAAGTCGGTGTACAAAAAAAAAAACAATAAAACAATAGGTACCTTGCCAACGTCGGTGCCGCGGAAAACGTCGTCCCATTTCGCTATATACAAACAGTTGACAGATCAAGGGTATCAGTGAATATGTGCTGAAAAGGGGTTGAACGGTTGAACTTGGCCTTGCATTCCAAAAATGAAATTTTTTCTAGCATAAAGCTAAATGAGACAGGAGGTAGCATATGTGGTTTAAGGACACCCGAGCCGGCAGCTTCGTTTGTGGCATTTGTTATGCTAACGCTAAGGAGTACGCAAATGTGAGCCTGACTGCGAGGACATTTCTGTAGCACTAGTTAATGCGTTAGCTACCAATAAATCACAGAATTCGGGCAAGAAGTAAGCACGTCCATGTTTAAATGGCCACCAAAGATCAGTTTGTCACCATTTTTATTGCTCCAAGAGAGGAAGGTACTTAAAATATAAGAGCAGCAGGCACGTTATCTTGGGAGGGGGGGGGGGAGCGGTAAATGACAGGAAAGATGCCCTATCTATATTGCACAGTCAGTAATCCATACTCACCAGTAAACCTAGAAAATGTCTGAAATCTTTCACATTTAAAGCTTTTATTTGAAGCATAAATTTACGACCCATCTTATCACTGCGGTTCAAGAAATCAGGTATACGAAGTGATTCCTATTCATCACAATACCGGGTGTTAGGGACCATGATAATGTAAAAAGAAACCTTCAAAAATTCAAGCCGTGACGTTATTTAGTCTTTCTTATTCCTGGCTGCCTGCGCGTTTATATGAAGGAAATAAATGTGGCGCAGTTTTTGGAAACTGAATTCCCCTATCATTCCAAAAGTTGTAGCCAACGTGGGTTTATTTCTCTTCTGTTTTTTTTAATAATGCGGAGGCTGGGGGGGGGGGGGGGGGACATCTGTTTAGACAATTTTTTGCAGATCCCTTTATTTGGGTGGCTGAATCTCCCCCAGATCTCGATCATTCGTGCAAAAATCTTGCCGCCTTTTGTCTGCGCGAACCTTCAGTTTGCTTCCTTCGTTCGCGCAGTAGTTTGTACGAGGACATTTTTTGAACGGCAGGCATAAGTCTTCGTTAACATGGTGAGGAGAAGCTGCTTGGCAACCGATGTCGGCTGCTAACAGACATTTTCCGCTCTTCGGCCAGGACGGTGGCGTGTTTCGACCGCCTGTTAAACTGCACTAAAATATGTGGACAAGAGCCGTCTTATTATCCCACTTGTAACATCGAAGTCTCAGAGGAAGAAAATATATTCCATTTACTTAGACTAGAGCTTTGTCATGAGTGAAGTGCGCGAGGATAAGTGCAGTGAAGGAGAAACAGACCTCTAGTCTAAGTAAATTGAATATATTGTCTTCCTCTGAGAAAATGGTGATGATCTGAGGTGATGATCCAGAGCACGTGGACCTGTGTGCTGTGCTTTAGGAAAAGACGATCACGAAGAAGAGCGTGCTGGCAAGAGGTTGTGTGGCGCAACGAAAACAAAAAAGAAAAGTACAGTAGCAAATCCCGGGAATGCAGAAATCTCAAGTTAACCAATTCACGAAAAACACGGAGCTTCTAGGACGACTAATGGCGAAGCAATTCGAAGCCAAGAATTAGAGAGGAGCGCGAAATGCGTTGCACAACACCGCCGCCGATCCAGGAAGGGAACTGAATACGGGCCGTAGTCTTCCGGAACCGAGCCAGCGGGCTCATCCGACCGCGGAACTTTTCAACCTGTTCCTGCGCTTGGCGACTTTCCGAGGCAAATTAATTTTACCGTGACACGTGTGGATGCCTGCGCACGTTGCCAGAACGTGAGTGGTTGGGATACGGGCCGGATCTTATACGTCCCGCATCCTGGCCAGGACACCCCGGTCTCCTGCCACTTGATTATCCTCAAGGTTACCGCGGCCGGGCCTGAGTCTTCAAAACCGGTTTGACGCCAGCTCTACCGCAGCCATCTGTGACCCGTAGCAAAACATTATTGTTGCTATAGTGAGAAAGAGCTCTGCTGCTTACATCACCTCGCCACCGCTAGTCAACCGTGAACAAGATTAGCTCATACTGTTCCACATGTTCCCGCTCAACATGTGCTATGGCGCCAATTTGTTTAATAGTTTTAGGATAATATTGTGGTAATGCTGTTTTGCTAATATTCTAATAGGTGTTGAACACCATTCCTCAGTCCGGGGTGTATTACATGTGAGAGGAACGGCCACGTACGTGCTTAATTGGGTCTCAGCTACCCACTACAATATAAAAACAAACTCTGTGGATCCCACGCACTGTGGGAGTCGATGTAAGCGAAGCTTTGTGTGCTGTTGGCTTTGATTGGCGATATTTAGCGTTCATGTTGGCGATGAATGTGCAATTCAGCGTTTAGTCGAATACGAGAGTTTTGAGCGTATGTTTAACGTTACTTTGCGAGCACCACTGCTCTTTGTTTGTGCTGTCCACAGAACACGCAGGGAAACAAGTTTGCTTGAGTTCATGTTTTGCGTCATTGTTCGTAATCTCTGAGAGGGTCGAGCATTACCATTGCTTCACATCGCACATCGCATCATGTGAGCAGCGGCCTGCACCACGCTTCGCTGCATAGCGAAGACGGTCCTGTTCTGCGCGACGCTTCTTGCGGGCCCGGGTGCCCTCGACGCTGAGTGCACGCCAATTTTGCTGAAGCATGCTTGCGGGCTCCTTCAGCATACATGGCAAGAACGCTCTCGAGATGCCAGCTGCAAGCGCTCTCTTCGGGATGTGTGGACGATTGTAATGCTCAAGTTATCACAGCCCCGCACGTCTCCCCCGTAGCCCATAACCGGATTGGAAACCAGTTCACTAGAATTGGGCGACTGCGCATGTGCAGCTCGTTAATGAACTTCTTTTATGCCAGCGTGGTTAACCGGGTACGTGCCGCTGAGTATGCGCCAATATTCAATGAGAAAAAAAAATGCTCCTTTAAAGTTTTCCGGGTTGGGCCAAATTGAACCCACGACATATATGTCCAGTCTTGTATGAATACGTATTTCTACATTGATACTGGGGCCACACGCGCAATGTCCACTCCTGCACGGCCGAGTGCGCCTCGAGTGGTCTCCAGCGTGCGCCCTCATGACCCTTTAACGGTTGTGTCCAACCACCACGCGAGCTACTACACCACGCGCTTTCCGGTCGCAATGACACCGAAACCACCAGGCGTGCGCGAGCTTTAACGCATTACCACTTGTGAAAATGCGGCGCCGTCACCACCGCGCCGGGCGCATAGCTCCCGTCACTTGACCGCATTTCCAACGCATCTGAGGTTTCAGGCGCCCCGTCACGATGACGCAAGCATTGACGACACAACCACGCGTCACCTAGCTATATACGCGTCTTCCTCTTCTGCGTACTTCGTGCCACAAGGCCTTGTGACGCTGGGCCGCACCGCCACTCTGAAACACGACCACGAGAGGACTTCTTTCGATCCCCCTACCGCCTTCAACAGAACTCAGACTCGGTCCATATGGCGGGCCGCCCTGTCGCAGCGCTGATGTGCTTAGCCACCCAAGACAACGAATTCCGAAATGACGCGAGCGGAACGAGCGCGTGAGGAGAAAAATAAATTATGAGTGTAGATGGTTGTTGCATTTCAGCGTGGCAGCATCTTTTTCCTGCCCCGTCACTGATTGATAGAGCCCGAAACATTACAAGCGTGAGTGACGGTACAATATAGGGACCGGGGTTTTAGGTACGAAAGCTAAGTCTGAAGGTCCATTGGCAAAAGGGCTACCCACGGCGATAAATGTAGTACAATATCAATAAATTAGGCAGTCTAGGTGACTGTCTCCACCTCATTTTAAAGAAAATGACAATACACGTCCTCACGCATTCATTCATATAGGTTGAAAGGTGGTTGATTCAACCTCAAGATTACGTCGATCTGACGTTGTCGGTCTAGCGGGGCTCTTACACAATATTTTACGGTTAATACACACCATTTGTGATCCCCGCCTGCACCGGAAGACACTGCGTTTTATTCACCTCGAACGACAGCTGCATCGCCTTTCAATTTTTTTTCTTGTCCTTGGCATGACGCCTTTGATTGCATTACATTGCTGAAAGAGCGCCGCTTGATAGGCGCCGCTTATATAAACCACTTTTAGATTTTGTCAGCAATGTTTGAACGCTCTTCCCAAGGTTTTTGCTCGACGAACAAGAAAACACTCGTTTGTCTACGCCTTTTTCAAGAGCCAAACGGTCTCTTATTGTAACATGCGTTATTCGTGTTAGCTCCATGTTCCACCACTATGACACAATACGAAATACGGCGGAATCGTCGGGTAAAAAAGAAAAAAAAGAAGAATTGCAGATCCAACACATATGTTGGAATCTATGTGAAGCTACACTTCCATGAAGCGGTTAATAAAATGCCATAATTTTGCCCATTTCGTTCCTTCTCTTTTTTTGGGGCGAAAGAAACTGGAGCACACATGTATTCTCGCTCACCCGTGCCATACACGCGTTGCGACAAGTCTTATATTGGCTTTCATTTTCTTTCCTATTTGTTCTTGTTTATTTTCAATGTATCGCCAGCGTCCAGTCGAAACCCCGTTGTGGGTATGTGGCATAGTGTTAAATCATAATTAAAATGTACAGATGGACACGCTCCTTGACCGATCCCTTATTGGGGTTATGTGCCATAGTACCGTCTTCTTCTTGGGTATTTACCATTGCGTGGGAATCTTCAACGTCGTTATCGACATACCGAAACGCTTCTTGACGAATCCCTTGTTTTAGGTAGGGGCAAGATTAGGGATTCATAATCATCACGAGCCCGCGGAGGTCATTTCAAAGAAGGTAATTGGTGTGGGCACGAGGGAAGTGCACGTTCATTCGTGGCCTACTAGAGACTATGTAGGCCAATTGGAGTAGGATGTGTGATAGGCACGCAGAAATCCCGCTATCAAAGGATGCGTTTTCTTCTTTCTGCAAATAGTGGCTTATGTACGCGGTCTTTACACGGTTCAAGAGACGCAGCCTGTGTAGAGGTATTTGTGAGACACATCTGTTTGCCTGTTTGAGTGTTAACTACGTGCGTGCCTGAAGCCCATGGCTTCTAAATAGCTTCGGTGTTTATTGGGGGCAGTGAAGAGAAAGAAAACAAAGTGCGTTCGTAGCCTGAAGGTTAAAGCATCGGTCTGCCGTGCTACCGGGCTGAGGCTCCAAGCCTGGCGCTGGGCGCGTTTACCTTATTTTTTTGTGTGTACAGTTGAATCTACTCCACGAGATGCCGATTAGTGGCTGAGAGACCGACCGACCAACCGACCGACTGACAGACAGCCCACCGACCGGCCCAAGCCAAACAATGAGAGAGTATTCAAAGACAGCAGAAACGTTTTCATTTGCCACAAGCGCCGAAAAATTCAACTTCGCTGCCACGCTCGTAACAGACTTAAATGGGAGTCTTACCTCGCCGGGCTGCCGAAAATACAGTCCTCTTTATTTTGGACACATTCGTCGGAACCAGGCATGTAGTATTTCCCGTCGATACAATCGCACTTGTTGCCGAGACTATTGCACTTCTTCTCGCCGGGCGGACAGGTGCATTGGGCGCAATTGCTGTGGGAAGAAAATGCGGGATTGGTTGGACAAACCGAGAGCGGACTATTTCAGTTATAATAAAATTCGCATTCTTCGAGATTTTCACGAAGTTCGCTGCATGTTTGTCAGTGTCTCTGCTTGTTTGTTTATCGGCAGGTAGTTTCTTTCCCGTCAACTTGGTTCACTTGGTAGTCCATGGCTTTATGGGTGACGCACCGGGCTACTATAGTTAAGGAAGTGGCTTCAAAACGGTCGTTGGACCAACTTCGTTCCCTGTCTATATGCCACTGTGTATGTGGCACTTCTCATTGAATCTTTTTGATGCCAACACGGTTACCTGGTTATGTGTCACTGAGTATTTGCCGCTCTTCAATAAGGAAAAAATAAACTAATTTAAAATATCTCCATTGCAGAGGCAAATCGAACCCATGAAGTATAGAATCACGCAAACTTCTCACACATTCCCACACATCACAATGTTCCCACGCGTGGATTTTGCCGTCATCAGGATAACAATTTGGTGTTTTGGATAATCGGAAGAGACATTAATATAGGATCTATCCAGCGAGGTATAAACTCCGTGTTTATTTTATTTTGTTTACAGCGTAAGCTGTGATAAGCCCATTCCAATAGTGTTTATGACTCGGTTATGCACTGCAGTTACCAAGTGAGAATCCGGGACCGCACATTGCATTCAATTAACGACAGAGGCACATTTCTGAGCCTATAGCGAAGTTGGAGAGAGATTGCTGCGCACGCGCTCTGCGGCGAGAGAGAAACGACGTCACTGCCGGCGAAGCCAATGAGGCACTCCAGCTTCGCTGCGAGAAAATTATGTCTTCATGATACATGATATTGTCTTAACCCCGTCCCCCACTGTGTCTCTTCCCTGGAATGATACGTAGATAAATGTATGTTTTATATACGTAAACATTTGTATGCCTTCCTAACGAGAAAACGAGTGTACCCGCCAGCACACAAATCGCTTAACAAGCGACAAGAAGTAGCTTGGAGACGACTTCAGACGAACACCTACCCCAACCCCGTAGCCTATCACTACTACTACCCGGACCAATACCCTAATACATGTAAACATAGTAAGCAAAAAGCGGATCTATTCCATGTTATGTGGTCTTGCCCAGCCGAAAATCACACCACAAATCACGAAATAAGTAATACTGAGCGGTGGGAGGCCGTGTTGCTCAGCTCCGACCCTGACCTGCAGGACAAGGTCATCGAGAGAGCTGAAGAAGCCGCCCGGGCTCAGGGGCTCGTGGCTGCCTAATAACAGGGTCATCCGTCAATGCATTGTTAATAAAGTCTTTACTCACTCACTCACTCACTCACTCACTCACTCACTCACTCACTCACTCACTCACTCACTCACTCACTCACTCACTCACTCACTCACTCACTCACTCACTCACTCACTCACTCACTCACTCACTCACTCACTCACTCACTCACTCACTCACTCACTCCGTCTGTCATGTAGGACGAATGTATTGGCTCATACCCTCCGAAACAATGGCTCATACCCCCGCAATAGGGTTTCTGTCGTCGGACGACGAGTGTTTAGCCTAGTAATATACAGTTTCACTGTAATTGCGCTTGTATAGTGCCTTTTAACGTTTTACCGTTTTTAGGCACTCTGAGGTAAACCAAGGTTTTCTGGCCTTGAGCAGCCACAATCTAATTTTGCAAGGAAAGCGTTCGTTATACGCGCTTAAAAGTCGTTGTACAAAAACGAAAAAAAAAAAACAATACGTACCTTTCCAACGTCGGCACTGGGGAAAACGTCGTCCCATGTTATTATACACAAACAGTTAACAGATTGAAGCTATCAGAGAATATATGCCGAAAAGGGGTTGAAGTTCGCCTTTGATCCCAAAGCTGTAATTACTTATAGCTTAAAGCTGCATATATATGAGGTAGGATGTAGCTTATATGTGGGTTAACGACACCCGACTAGGCAGGTTCGTTTGTGGCACTCGTTATGCTAACTCTAAGGAGTTCGCAAATGTGAGCCTGACTGCGAGCGGATTTCTGTAGAAATAGTGAATGTGTTAGTTTCCAATACATCGCACAATTCGGGCAAAAGGTAAGCACGTCAATGTTTAAATTGCCACCAAATATCGGTTTGTCATCATTTTCATTGCTCCAAGAGAGGAAGGTATTTAAAATATAAAAGAAGCAGGCACGTTTCCCTTGTGGGGAGCGGTATGCCTAAGCTATATTTCATGGAAATTCATACTCACCACTAAGCACAGAAAATGTCTGAAATCTTTGACATTTGAACACCTTTTATTTGAAGCATAGGTCTACGACCAATCATATCACTGCGGTTCACAAAATCAGGTATACAAAGCGATTTCTATTCATCACAATACCGCGTTTTAGGGACCATGTTAATGTGAAAACAAAGCTTGAAAAATTCAAGCAGTGTCGTTATTTAGTCTTCCTTATTCCCAGCTGCCTGCGCGTTTATATGAAGGAAATGAACGTGGCGCAGTTTTTCTCAACTGATAAGCTAAATTCCCCTGGCGTTCGAAAACTTGCAGCCAATGTGGGTTTATTTTCCTTCTTTTTCAATGACGCGCAGGGGGGGGATATTGATTTAGACAATCTTTTGCAGATCCCTTTATCTGGCTAGCTGAATCGCCCGCAGGTCTCGGTCATTCTTGCAAAAATCTACGCGAACCTTCAGTTTGCGTCCTTCTTTCGAGCAGCAGTTTGTGCGAGTAGATTTCTTTAACGGCAGGCATAAGTGTTGGTTAACATGGTTAGGAGAAGTTCCTGGGCAACCGATGTCAACTGCTGAAAGACATTTTCCAGGCTCTGTCTAGGACGGTGTCATGTTTCAACCGCCTGTTAAACTGCACTGCAATACGAGGGCAAGAGCCATCTTTTTATCCCATTTGTAACACCGAAGTCTCAGAGGAAGACAGTATCTTCCATTTACACTTCCGGGAAAGAGCTTTCCTTCCATCGGCAATTGATCTCCCGCGTAAGGAAATCAACTGACCCGTCGCCTAAATTCCATAACATTTTATTCGTAATGCCATCCGGCCCTGATGCTGATCGTTCATTAAGATTGTGCAGCGCCACCTTATATCACTTTCAATAAATTCCTCGTCCATAGCTGCATTTTCGTAACCGTTATATTCCAAAATCACGTCAGGTGTATCGTGCCAGGTCTCCAACGGAAGGCATCTCTCAGCCAAATCCTTCAGCAACTCCTGCTCCATGTGTTCCGTGTCAATATCAGTCTGAAGCTCTTTAGTGGACGCCTCAACGTCACTTTTAAGCTGACTAGTCCACTGTTCCCTGGTCAACAAATTTCCCTCATCTTCGATCCTCTGCGCTCTTAGTTTCCTAAATGCATTCCAGTCAACCATCCTGAATGTGCACTCCTTTTTATTACCACTACCAAAGTAATCATAACTATGTAATGATCGCTACCAAAATCTATATTAGAATTGGACCAGGACGAATCCACCACCCCCCGAACAAAAGTGAGATCAGGTGTCGAATCTCTATATGTCGACGTGCCACATCTGGTGGTATACGAAGGGTCCGTAATCAGAGTTAAATTCAAGTCAAGTGCCTGCTGCCATAGTCTCTCCCCCTTAATAGTGCTATAAACATACTTCCACACATGATATGTTGCCTTGAAGTCTCCTGCAATAAGCAACGGTGCATCCTTAGCCAGATTGGCTGCCTTGGTCAAGAGAGATTTGAAACTCTGCTTCGTGTCCCGGGGGCTACTGTGCAGGTTAAGCGGGTAAACGCCCTTCTGACATGACCTTTGCCGACCTAAAATTACCTCCACCATATTATATTCAATCTTGCACTTCGCCATCTGAAGATCATGTCTAATATACGCCAACCTCCTATTAATGAGTAGCGAGTCCTCTGCCCTGTTCATTATCCTGAACTTCCGCTTTGAGATCCGTTAAGGTCACGTTAGACGTCAGTGTTTCCTATAACATGATAACTTGAGGTTTCACTCCATGTGCTCTAACAAACTGCTGCAGAGACGCCTTCCTATGATTGAACCCCCTACGATTCCACTGCCAAATAGTAAATGAACTATTTAATAGAGCCATCTTGACCACGAACATTTGGTGAACTAGTTTTGAGCTCAAGTCCACTCGGCGACTTACCCTGCTGGGCTAGCGGCCGAGTGCACTCCCGCTCCATAGCGGGGACCACCGTCTCGTTCCGATATGTTTCAATTTTGCCTCATATCTGATCCGTGACATTTTCCCGTTCTTCTATCCGCTCCAGTCTAGAAGTAACCTGATTTACATTTTCTTGCAATGTCGGTATTATTGCTTTAAGCTCGGAACCGACTTTGCCCTGAATCCGCATGGCCGAGGATAGGGCCCTCTTTTTCGGAGCAGGCGTCTCCTCGTCCGTCATGTTCTCTTCTGCGACCTCCACAGACCTTGGTACCTGAAACGAGTAATTATGTTTCCTATCCTGTCCAAAGCTATCGCTGTTACCGGAAGGTAAGCCGTTCCTAAGTTCAGCTATCTCTTTGATAGGGCCGTCAATGGCAGCTTTTAAGCTATGGTTCTCTCTCTCCAATTTTGCAATCCTATCCCTATCCCTATCCCTATTACCATGCACATGCTCCTGGCGCTGCCCGCGCGCTCGGCCGGCACTGATGCCGCCCTTGACCTTGTCAGAACAGCTGGTCTGGCTTCAAGCTGCGCCGCCGCCTCCACCAGCTGCAGAGAAGCGCACCCGCGCCTCCCTAGAAACGGATCGGCTCCTGGTCGTTGGAGTCCCAGTCAATGGCCGCTGCCTCGACCTGAAGCGGATCCTAAAGCGCGAGCGTCCCTTAGGGCGTTGGCGGGCGCTCACCAGCTGCACCATCTCGGCTGCCTCCTGTTCCGCCGTTAGCTCCGCCCGGGCTCTCTCCTGTTGTCGAACACGCACGACGTAGGGAAGCTGGTATCGTTGTCTGCACTGTTTATCCGCGGTCAGGTGTCGTCCGCCACAAAGCTTGCAACAAGGCACACAATTGTGATCCTCTTCAGGGTTCCGAGCCCCACATCCTCGGCATTCAAACCAATCGGGCGCCAGACAGACGTCCGCCCAATGTGCAAGCTTGCCACACAGATAACACACATCCAACTGCTTTCGATACAGGAAGCACCGGAGCAGAGTTGGTCCATATCTGACGAAATTGGGCACCTTTAACTCATCGAAAACGGTGATAACTGATCCTGCGTTTTTGATTCGTTTGACCGCCATAGTCAGTGGATTGCGATCGTTAACAATGTTCCGCTCAAGTGTCGCGGGGCCATCCATGACGCCTACATTTCGAATGACTCTCTTACACGTAGTGTGTGGGGACGTCTCGTACGCACTGACTTGAAAATGCTTGTCTGCCACTGTGATTGACCTGAGTCTCACATATCGTTGAGCGTTGCTCCTTTCTGGCGTAGTAGGCACCAATATATGTTGCATGAAGTTAGGGCAAATAACATCTTCCCTAATCTGCTCAATACTGAGGCCTGCCGCCTCTACGATTGCCTTGCCCACCGCTGTAGACCTAACTTTCTCCAAATTCAGTCCACCCCGTGGGCGAATGACTATTTTGATGTGTTCTTGTAGCATCGGTGGCATGCGCGACGCGTTCACAATGTGATTCTTGATTGCCGAGCCTCCGCGCCGTTCCCCTGCGCACCTTCGTTCAGGCATCTCGCTTGGCGAACCGCCATCACCTAATCCAGACCTCGTCGTAGCTCTAGATTTTCGGCTGGACATTGACCGCCATCCCAGCTCTTCAGTAAAGTCCTCGGCCGGGAGCACTTCCCCTGCAACATGCATTGCTGCCATGCCGCGCTAGGTCTATAATACGCTAGCTCTCGGCCAGCGTGGCGTGAGCACAAAAGTTCCAATAAATCCAAAAAAGGGTGGCCCACCTCAAGATAAGGTATCCGCTGAATCTTCTCGTCTTCACGGATCCGATGATATCAAGTTTGCACCACTAGATGACCAAAAAAGCTCAGAAGCTTCGAAAAATACGGACCCATAAAATCCCACAAGCCTCCTTCGAACGTCACCGTCGTCTTCCATATCAGATGGAGAGCTATCGCGGTTTTCGTGACGTCGCGTGACAGACAAGTGAAGTAGGGGTGGTCCAAAAAGTTGTTGACCAATCGCGGTGGGCTGATTGCAGAATTGGAATAGAAAAGTTTGAAATAGTTTTACGTTATAGCGCCCATGGTTACGAGATGGCGTCATGGTAGCGCGCGTCATCTGTATGGAAACAAAGCGCTGCATGAACGGAAGTCTGTCTGCGGCGGCTGGTGTGAGTGGCACCCACGCGTCACCCGCACGCCGCTTCTTGCGATCTTCCGATTAGTGAGGCACACGTCAACCCCCTTTGCAACGTGATGCACGAGACAGGTTGTGCGCGTCAGTCAATATATAGCGAATTTAAAACACCTCTATATCTGCGCAAAATTTCGTATTAGGAAGTATCGTAACCGTCGGGGAATTTTTCTCACTTCATTTAAAAGCAAGATTATCTTTGCCGCAGAAGCAATCGGATGAACTTCAGGGGATGTGTTGATGTGAACGACTGAAATGCGTACACGGCAACTCAAACTTCATCAGAAAGACTGAATTATTGTTTCTCTTTTATCACTGTCCCGTTCTCCAGAAGCATCTGATTTCAAAAGACGTAGTTAAAAGACTTCAGGATCACTGCGATGCAGAGCCGCAGTTTTTTACGGGCAGGAGGCAAAGGCGACAAGTCCACACGTGGTGGCTGCCGTTTGCACTGTGACGTCTTGCCTCGGCCCCGTTCGTGTAGTAGAAACTGTGCACTATAGTAATGACCTACAAAATTGATTCTAGTGAACTGTTCTTGGCAATACAATCGCACTATCCGCTTCAATAAGGAGCCTAGCATTTCCTTTAATCTCACCTTGTTGAGCTGCCGTATTGACAATCTTTAGGATCTCGCACGCATTGGTTGGAACCAGGCAAGTAGTAATTCCCATTGACGCACCCGCACCTTATATGCGGCTGGGTGCACAGTCTAGCACCGCCTGGACACCTGCACTTGGCGCAGCCATTGCTGTGGAGGAAATGAGTTGTTTTACTGCAGTATCTGAGAGTGGATAATTGGAGCATCGTCCAGTGCAGAAATAGGTGATATAGATATTGAAATAATGTTTGCCTTTCTCCACATATATGCGGCTCGGCTAGGTACCTGCCCATCTTTAAATAGTGCTTCTTGTTATGCGCTCTTCTCGTCATTATTAGCGATTAGGTTAGTGTACTACAAAGACCGAGAAGGACCAGCTATTTCTCTACTAGAAAGGTTTTACGACGTCCATTTTCGCAGGTATAGAACAACACCAACGTTTCGCCCAGTAATACCAGTCACTAGCAGGCTCTAGAAAAGAAGCTTGCGTTGAAATTAGCTTTGGAGCACCTTCGACAAGGTGTTTTGCTTCAGCGTGCTCTCCAAAGCACATGTACACCAACCTGGCATCACCCCCATAGACACACCCTCAAATTCCGCATTCTCTGTAGCAGAAAACGCGTAAGGCCAGCGAACTTTTTGTTTCGCTTTGGAGACCTCTTGATACAGTTCTCGTTTTTACGATTTGCATTCTTAGGAAAGTTCACGTACTTTCCGGAACGATCTTTCTGTCTGTCTGTATTGGTTCTAACCATTTTTTCGGAAATTTGGGTCACTCGGCTTAGCATTTGCCGGCTATGCGAGAACACGGTTAAACACTACCCATTGGAGAAACTTGGGTCTCGGCGTACGTGACAGTGTGTTTGTTCCGCTCTTCAATGAACCACTTTGACGCCAACTTGTGTCACTTGGTGTGCACCACTCTTCAATAACAAAAGTTAGACAGAAACTACCTCACTGTGACTGTATGCAGTAATGAATTTACTATAGAATGAATATAGCTGCACAACGTAGTGCCACCATCGTAACCTATTGCGTATGAGGCATGTGCTTCAGCGAGGGCCTACACTCGGCGCATTTAGAGCCGCCGCCGATAAGTAATTCTGCGCGTGGACTCTGAAATGCACGGCGCGCCGATGCGTGCGAGCTCTGAGAAGCGCGTCATGCGGCAGCCGAGCTCCTCCCTCACGATTTTTTCTTGACACGCTGCGCCGTTTAGTCGCGTTGCAGTGAAGTCTGAGCATAGCCTTCTAAAGCAGAAGCGTCGTGCGGCGGTGAATGCGAACGCTGACAATTGTTCCCTCGCTTGAGGAACACTCAGTGGCACATACTCAGTGGTTAAAGTTTTGGATAGGTTCATTGAAGGACGGCCGATGTCCTGTTCATTCATGTCACCGCTCACTAAATCGTTGGCATGAACGACGTTCATTGAAAAGCGGCACACACGCAGTGTATTTGTGGCACAACCCTTCTAAAGCATCGGGTTGGTGTCTCCGAGGAACGCTAGTGGCATGGGTTCGATTCCGCTCTACATTGGAGAAAGTTAAACGATATTAAAGCGAAGCTTTCTATGCGTTACCGATTATTACGTTAGCGCCGAAAACGCACTGCAGGAAAGCGAACTTACACCGTATGCGTAGAACACTGCAGTTTACATTCGCAGTACCGAGCCAGCGTCGAGTGGTCGGCCGGCCTCTGTATGTTAACGGCGCGAAGCGACGAGCTCAGCAAGAGTAGCGCATGCGCACAAAGTTCACTGTAAGCGCACGTTGCGTCTGCTAGGCATTACACTACCCCTGTCGCGGTTAATTGAGCTTCCCTGCTTATCAGAGATAGCAAGTGCGCGTGAATACGTGGTCGTATTAGGATCTGAAAAAAAAAAAAATCAAAGCTCGTTAAAGACGCTCTTGAACGCCGCGCTACCCAGACTAACTGTATACAGGCCTGTCCCACATAAATTGAGACAATAATTTAAGAACGACAGGGCTGTCGGAAGCGAATTGAGCCACAATGGACACAAACACACATACAAACATAGATGACTGTCTCCCAGAAAGGGCGTGATGTATCTTAAGAACTCGAAGGTGTTAGACTCATGCAAAGAATTCGGACTCTGAGTGGAGTCGAATCTGTGCTATACAGAGCGGGTGTTTTATATTAAGGAGATCAGAATTTTTAAAGATCGCCTGTGCCATGTACCACAAATATGCTTATTAAGTTGAATTACTCGATCAGGGAAACGTTGCATACACTGGAAAATAATTTACAAATTTTACCAAACAACCTTTTAAGCTAATTACCTCTTAGCACGCATATTGCAATACACGAATAGAAGCTCTTGATTTTACAGTGCATAAGCACTAGAAATAAATTTTGAAACGCACACCAGCGTTGACATACGCGCTGACTAACGTGAGGTGAATGCGCACTCGTGGGCCACATAATGTTTTAAGAAAACGTTTGTGACGTATTCGAGCTCGAAAGTTGATTTCACAATTGATTTCACAAAGTAACCGGATGCAAATCGTAAATGGCAATATGTGCCGTAATGCTTTTGTGTAAAAATTAGTTATTAAATTAAAAAATTAATATATTGGCGTCATGTTCACTTTCAGATTTCAGATTAATAACAAGAGTGCAGTAGAATGTTGCCATGTGCCACCGGGCGTCCTTAAAAACTCTGCCAGGCTAAAAGAGCCGTATTCAGACCATATTGTCGTTATGTATATTCACACACTTGCCCCAAGCGGACATCTATAGCGGCGTCTCTAGTTTACAGAACACATCCAGAGGGAAATGCGAGGAGGGAGCCAGGTTGCATACAGGCCTACTTGATGAGGCGCCGATACGTTGCCTCGCTACATTGCTGCAACACTGATCACATTAACACGAACATTGATCACGAGAAGAGCTTTGCCACAAATCATTTTTCCACTTTGTGGCAGAAATTCCTAGTCATGGTCTGTCATAGCAATGGCTTAACGCCTCGTTCACCGAGGCTATGCGCGAAGAGAGAGAGAAAGTCATGAGGGAAAGGCAGGGAGGTTAACCAAGCTGAGCCCGGTTGGCTACCCTGCACAGGGGAAGAGGGAAAGGGGACTGAAAGAGGAGAAGGAAGAACTAAGGTGGCAGTCTCCACTGTTACGCACAGAAGCGTCCACCACTGGGTCAGTCACAGGTGATCATACAGGCTGGTGCATTTCGAGAACCGCACCAGCGCCTTTGCGGCCTGGCACATAGTAGGCGCACGAGACCGCGCGCCCACGATCTTCTCCACTGCTAGAGTACGGTCGTCTAAGCGCTCCAAAGCTGTACGAAGGGCTCTTCTCTTGTCTTCGTATGTAGGGCAGTCATGCAGGATATGTTTGGTGTATCTTCGACACCACATCTGCTACAATTAGGACTGTCCGCCACTCCGATTAGGAATGAGTAAGCCTGTGTGAAAGATACACCTACTCGCAAGCGGTACATTAGCATTTCCTCCCGTCGGTTATGCGCAAAAGTTCACGCACAACTGTATAAATCTATTTTATTAAACTGCACTATTTTACTTCAGTCAGCGATCCAAGGCTAAGCGAGAGTATTGCATGAACTTCTTCATTTCTCCTTTCCATGATGCATTTTATTGTATTCGTCTACTGCGTCTATGCGCCTTTGGCACCAGTAGCAAATTTTTTCAGGTCTATTTTGTGTGAACGCCACATAAATTACTCGCGTTAGCGTTACTAACCACCACTACGACACACCACGGAAGATTGTGAAACCGCAAGAGGAAGCTAGAGATAAATGTTCGCTGTTTCGTCCCTGCACCTAAGAATGCTCGTAATAGTGAAGAAAGGTGAGTCTTACATGATGGGGTTGGAGAACACGCAGTCCTTCTTATTTCGGACGCATTGGTCGGACCCAGGAAGGTAGTACTCTCCGTTGATGCAGGTACATTTGTTGCCGAGCAAGTGGCACTTTGCAGCACCGTCCGCACATACGCATGGAGCGCAAGCACTGCGGTAAGACAATACGAGGAATATAGAAGAATCCGACAGTATGCTGCCTCTGCTCGTCCATCACACTCGCGTTTCATCTTTTCGCTCTTTGCCCTCTTCCCCGACGCTAAGGTTAGCTTCTGTAGTTTTCTAAAGCAGATTCAACGCCCTGCGAGAGCACCACACTCTGTGGGAGAGAGCCCACGAACCATGGAATGTGACCGAAGTAGCTAAAGAAAGCCATTGGTTTAAAACAGGGCTGCGCCGGCTTGACCTTAGGAGACAACTCACTTCTCTTCATTACAGCCGGATAATATTGACTTTCGGTTTCTTGCATCCTTAACAAGGCTATTTCATCGGTTTTTATTAAAGAATGTAAAACAGATTGTATTTTCCAATGCTGAAGCTTACAAAATAGCTTCCCATAGGAAGTTGCAAGTCCTTGTTATCTTTTTAGCGCTTCGAGTACCATGACTATGGATAAAGAAATGCATACATTAGTGATTTTGACGAAAAGCAGCGAAACAAGTATATTCATTCAGTGAATATATTTATTTTCTATGTTCACCGTAGTTATTATTTCTTTTATTGCACGTGGTTTACTGGTTTCTCTGGAGTGCTCATGTTAGGTGGATTTGTATAGTGATGTTTTATCTGTACGTAACCCCACATCGTCTTGGCTGGCACTTCCAGACGAACAATGGTGCTTCCTCAGTGAATGCTGCTTTAGATGGCCTTATTGCATCAGCAGCTGTTGACTCCATAAAGCTGATCAAAGGTCAAGCAATGCAGCGATTGCACTTGTGGGAGTGTGAATGGTAGCACTTGTCAGCGTGTGCTACAGCTGCTCGCGTGTATCCCTAAAAGCGACTTTTCAGGCTTGTCGACCCTGCTGCGGTGATTAGCCCACATTCTTGGAACCATCCCTGGCAGAGATCAACGTCCGAATTGCCAAGCGGTGAGGGTTGACCGAAGCCGCAGCAGCGCTCCTACGAGAGTGAAAAATGCGGCCCCTCCAATAGGTCAAGCACCTGACTCAAGCCCAGCGAGAGTTGACCGACACTTCTCTGGCTCTGTACAGGGAAGGAAAGCGGTAAAAAACTCGGGAAAACCTAGGGAATCTGGCAAACCGAGATTTTATTCAGGGAAAGAGCACAGCGTTTTCGCAAGCTTTTTCTGCTTATACGAGAAATGTAAATCATTATCAGCCTATTTTTATGTCCACTGCAGTACGAAGGCTTGTGCCGACGATCTCAAAACACCCTTGTCTTGCGCTGGCTGATTTCAACTTGCTCTTTCAATATTCCCAATTTCATCGCTCCACCCAAGTTTCGGCCGACCTCGACGGCACTTCCCTTCACTTGGCATCCATTCTGTAACTCTAATGGCCCAGCCTGTGAATACTGCATAATAATTTTTTTCGGCCTTCCAGACTTCTCTTTCTCCTGGCCCAGGGTGTGGCGCCAGCCGTGGAGCCTCCTAGGCCACCCCGACACCGATTTTGTGCCACCAGGCAACATCAGCAAGTTCCTTCACACGCTATGCGCACACACATGCGCACTGTGGGCCTGAACTTCTTCCTCCGGGTTTCTTACAGATTTTGGCATCACCGCGATTCCCGCGAGATTCCTAACTCTTCATCATACAACTTTGGAGTTTACTGAGCCATATAGTGAACGGGGATAACAGTAATGAGTAAATGCGCAGCACATCATCATGCGGTTTGGTTTCGCCAGCTAGGCTATATTTTGATTAATTTTTTTCCCTTCTTTAGCATTGCCTGCGACTTTTAGGACCTCTCCATCTGATATAACAATCATGAGAGTGTCTCAGGGTCGAAACAGAACACTTTCAGACGTCTCAGTGCCGAAAGTTGCGTATGGTCACAAACGTGTGCTATGCGTAACGGTGACGAGTTGGAAACGCGGCGCGCAGCAGGACTCGGCTTGGCTAGCTTGTTAAATACTCACATATCGCTGCAGAGTTTATTGCGCTGCATTCTTCCCCGTTTTATGAGGTGAAAATAGACTGTGCGAAAAAGCGAACTACGGGAAAGCTCCCGGAATAGATACACAGAGAAACGTTTCAGTTAACGACTGAAACCGCTACTAGGAGGATGACGTTGCCAGAGTTGAGTTCGTTAATTCCGCTGACGTCGAAGACGCGGGTGAAGAGTATGTGCAAGACGTACAATTTAGAGGTAACTCTGGTGCCGTGGAATGTATGAAGAAACATTTAAAGAAAAAATTATCTCTTCTTCCTTCTACTTACTCCCCTTCCTTACACCATCTCAAGGTTCCAAAGCTACACATTGTGGTTGCTCCTTTTTTAATGCGCACAGCGTCCAACGCCGAAATATTTCTAGCACGTGTCTTAGTTCATGTCTAAGTTTGTTTTTAATGCGACAAGTACCTTCTCATATAAAACAAAAGCATTTATGATGTCCATTTATGCGCACCTGAAAGCAGTGAAACTTCGCGCTAGCAGCTCACGACCAGCTGTTGAAACAAAAGAGTGTGGAAATGAGCTTTGACGTATGTCACCTGCGCGTGTCTCTAAAGTATATCTACAACAAGCCAGCGGGAACCTGAACGACGGCCACCATTTTGTCGTTGAATCTGTCGCGCAAAACGCATAACATTAGCAAAAAAGGTGAGGCGTGCAGACAGGCATTCGTGTTGTCCACTTCTCTACTCTTGTGCCCTGTCTGCAAGCCTCACCTTTTTTGCATAATGAATCCTTACCTACTAGCTCAGCTTTCTGTCGTTCTAGCATCAGCAAGCCTTCCCACAAGTGAGGGCTGTTCATACAACAGTTATGTTTTCCTACTTTGCCATGGACAATGCTCGCGGTTGCGTGCTATAGCAATGATTTAACGCCTTTTTCACGAAAGCTATGTCCCACAGATGCGGCGTAATTTGACATATTCTATTTAATATATTTTGCTGTGTTTGACCGGTCACTAGGCCACGCCATAAGCGAGTCATGAGAGAATATTTTCTCCCTTCCATGATGCGTTTTGTTTTCTTCCACAATGCGAGGGCGGTGCCTCTTTGGCGCCACTTGCATATAACTTTTTTTTATATATTGCCAGAAATGAGCTTGTGAGCTTTGCCGATTGTATTTTTCAGACAGAAGAAACAAACAGTCCCTTCTCCACATATCGTTGGCTTTACCGTGCTTCTTTTAAAACAGAAGAAAAGTTGTTTGCATTAGCGTCAGTTTCCGCAACTACAACATGCAAGATCGTGAGATCGCCATGTAAAGCAAAAGACGGCTGCGGTTTCATCCCTAGGCTCTGCGCACGCTGGGTGTAAGCGTATCGATAGTAATATTATTTGTGTATGCTTCACAATTCGTTTAGCGTAAGTTCATTGCTTTAACATATTCACGTGACGCGGTAGCTAGAAATGCATTTTAAGAATTGTCAGGTGATCTCGTCAAATTACGTATAGTGTTTCAACGCATAATTGATACGTATACATTCGCTTACACACGAAGGTGTTGTCAGGTAGGAGTGATAATAATACGTAAACTTGCAAAAACATTCTTGCGTGTACACATCCCCAAAAGCATGGTGCGATCATTCTAGGAAATGTATGACTATCCGCACATGACTGAATATGTTTTATTGTTGTAGCAGGAGAAAATGACAACATGCCCTAACTCGGCGTTCTGACGGCGTTCAGGGACTCTCTCGGAACCAAGGAAATCAAATATGCGAATAACTCCTACGAGCTGTTGAAAACCCTGAGAGTGACTTAAGGCATGATACCCAGAACCTGAGCAGTTTGAAAACTCCACAGTTTACGTAAATGACACTTCTGAGAAGTAGTACACGCGGGAAAACATCTGCATTGAATACAAACAACGAAAGGCGATTAATTTCGTTGTTAGAATCTTTGCAAATACATGCGACTGAAGAAAAACAAGAAAATAACGTCCACGCCAAAGAAGAGAAGGTCAACGTACATGGTATATATATTTGTGTGTACTGAAATTACGGAGAAAAGGAAAGATAAAAGGTTGTAGAATTTAATTATATTTTTGCATTATTTAGACTAGTTCCTTCGTTGCATTGCCAATAAATATTTCTTTCTCGGACCCTCTTGTTCATTTACTATTATCGAGCGTTTTTTATTCGCTTTTGCTACGCGCAGGAACTTCAACGCTCTCTTCTTTCGCGTCGAGTTTGGTTGACACGCCTTTTCCTCAGCCACAATTATGTCACATACTGCGCAGTATCTGGTGCAATGTGGTTAATTTCCAGCTATATTCGCGCCGATTAGGCCCATACCATTAATTCGACCTGCTCTGCGACTAATTCAAGTGTCTTCTGTCATGGAGACCTACAGTTTGATATATTTTGCGACTCACTGCGACATTCGTGCGGGCTGCGAACCTTCGCGCGGGCCCTACGAGAACCGGAAGTGCCGCGACCATTCTCACTTCTGTCAAACGAAAACTGCAGATACATTCGTCCGCCGCAGCGCGACCACCATTGATTACTACCCCAACGGCAACTACTTCTCGCGGTTCGTCACTCCTATCGCGTTCTGCACAAGCCTGCGGTCCTACACCCCATATTTGTACAGCTCCCCAGCACCGCCTTCATAAAACGTAAGTCAGCTAAGACTGCGCCCAGGTCCCGTCCTTACTCCCCCCCCCCCTCCTACCTCCCGACTCTCGTGGGCGGCCTCAGTTGACAACTTTTCGCCAGGGTGACACGCCTCACAATAAGCCCATCACCGCTACAGTCGACTTTGACTTTCAAGGTGTTCCGTTTCAGCGCCATGAAGTTGCGTCACCAAAAGCCAAGTCCTTTCCAGGCTCGGGCCCTACCACGCGCTCCTTCAGCGCCGCTAGGACTCACTCTCTTTACACCGGCGTGAGCGACACGAAAGTAGAGGCCAGCAGCGATTCATCATGCATGTCCTGTCCCTTGGTCGATTCAGACTCAGACCATGGCCTCTTTGATGATGGCACTTCTAAAGACGACGACCAACAGACTGACCGCTGACCGCGAAAATGCGAGGCCCGAGGCTCAGTGGTCATGAGGATCAGTCACTGTTCTCAAACACTGCCATATTTTCTAGTGTCCCGATAAGTATTCATTCACGAAATGCCAAGTTTTCCGCACCATCTCAGCCACTAGATGATGCCGGGGCTATTGTAATGAATACGTCACTAGGACCACATGAGCAATGTCAATTCCATCAAGGCTGAGTAGGCCTCGAGTGGTTTCCAGCGATCACCCCCATGATCCCTCAACGGTCGTGTCCTTTCACCAGGCGAGCTACCACACCACGCGCTTTCCGGTCGCAATGACGCCGAAACTGCGTGCGCCAGGTTCACCCATTACCACTCGCGAAAAGGACATAAAATTCGAGTAGTTGCTTCTTGCATTTCAACGTGGCATCGTCTTTTTTTCAACTTCAACACATCAATTTTTCAAAATTCAACGTCGCTGCCACGCTCGCAAGAAACTTAAATAGGAGTCTTACCTCACCGGGTTGCCGAAAATACAGTCCTCTTTATTTTGGACACATTCGTCGGAACCAGGCATGTAGTATTTCCCGTTGATACAATCGCACTTGTTGCCGAGACTATTGCACTTCTTCTCGCCGGGCGGACAGCTGCATTGGGCGCAAGTGCTGTGGGAAGAAAACGCGGGATTGGTTGGATAAACCGACAGTGGACTATTTCAGTTATAATAAAGTTCTCATTCTTCGAGATTTTGACGAAGTTAGCTGCATGTTTGTCAGTGTCTCTGCTTGTTTGTTTATCGGCAGGTAGCTTCTGTCACGTCTACTTGCTTCACTTGGCAGTCCATTGCTTTATGGGTAACGCATCGGCTGCTATAGTCAAGGAAGTGGCTTCAAGACGATCGTTGGACCAGCTTCGTTCACTGTCTATTTGCCACTGTGTATGTGGCGCTTCTCATTGAACCTTTTTGATGCCAACATGGTTACCTGGTTTTGTGTCACTGAGTATGTGACGCTCTTCAATGAGAAAAACAATAAACTGATTTAAAATATCTCCATTGCAGAGGCAAATCGAACCCATTAAATATAAGATCACGCAAACTTGTTGAACTGCACATATACACAGTCCCCATGCGCGTATTTCGCCCTCATCAGGGTAACAATTAAGGAGTTGTGGATAATCGGAAGAGACTTTAATATATATAGAAGCCATCCAGTGAGATACAAACCCCGTGTTTATTTATTTATTTTTTACAACGGATGCTGTCATGGACCCATTCCAATAGTGTTTATGACGCGGTTATGCGCTGCAATTACGAAGTTAGACACCGCGGCCGCACATTTAATTTAATTAAAGACAGGGACACATTTTTCAACCTATTGCGCAGTCGGAGAGAGATCGCTGCGAGCGCGCTCTGCGGTGAGAGAGAAACGACGTCACTGCCGGTGAAGCCAAAGGCGCGCCCAGCTTTGCTGTGAGATAATTATTTCATCATGATGTTGCCTTAAACCCCGTTCCCCACTGTGCCTCTTTCCTGGAATGATACGTAGATCAATGTATATGTTCTATATGCGTAAGCATTTCTATGCCCACCCAACGCGAAACTTATCCGTCTGTGACGTAAGATGAATGCAATTTCTCATACCCTCCTAAAGAATGGCTCATACCCCCGCAGTAGGGTTTCTGTGGTCGGACCACGAGTGTTTCGCCTAGGAATATACAGCTTCGCTGTAGAAGCGCACGTAGAGTGCACTTTAAGGTTTTATAGCTTTTAGGCGCTCTGAGCTAAACCGATGTTTTCTGGCCTTGCGCGGCCATTCTCTAATTTGGGAGGAAAACATTCGTTATACGCGCCTAAAAGTCGGTGTAGAAATAAGAAAAACTATAGGTACCTTGCTAACGTCGGTGCCGCGGAAAACGTCCTCCCATTTCACTATAGACAAACCGTTGACAGATCAAGGGTATAAGTAAATATGTGCTGAAAAGGGTTTGAACGGTGGAACTTGGCCTTGCATCCCAAAAATGAAATTCCTTATAGCTTAAAGCTAAATGAGATAGGAGGTAGCATATGTGGTTTAAGGACGCCCGAGTAGTCCGGTTCGTTTGTGACACTTGTTATGCTAACGCTAAGGAGTACGCAAATGTGAGCCCGACTGCGAGGGGATTTCTGTAGCAATAGTTAATGCGTTAGCTTCCAATGCATCACAGAATTCGCGCAAGAGGTAAGCCCGGCAATGTTTAAATGGCCACCAAAGATCAGTTTGTCAACATTTTTATTGCTCCAAGAGAGGCAGGTACTCAAAATATAAGAGCAGCAGGCATGTTCCCCTTGGGGGCGGGGGGGTAAATGACAGGAAAGATGCCCAATCTATATTTCACAGTCAGTAATCCATACTCACCAGTAAGCAGCGAAAATGTCTGAAATCTTTCACATTTGAAGCTTTTATTTGAAGCAGAAGTTTACGACCCATCTTATCACTGCGGTTCAAGAAATCAGGCATACGAAGCGATTCCTATGCATCACAACACCGAGTTTTAGGGACCATGATAATGTCAAAAGAAAACTTGAAAATTCAAGCCGGGTCGTTATTTAGTATTTCTTATTCCTATCTGCCGGGGCGTTTATATGAAGGAAGTAAACGTGGCGCAGTTTTTGAAAACTGAATTCCCCGGGCATTCCAAAAGTTGCAGCGAAGGGGGGTTTATTTTTCTTCTGTTTTAATAATGAGGAGAACTCGGGGGGGGGGGGGGGGCATCGGTATAGACAATTTTTTGCAGATCCCTTTATCTGGGTGACTGAATCACCCCCATATCTGAGTCATTCGTGCAAAAATCCTGCCGCCTTTTGACTGCGCGAACCTCCAGTTTGCTTCCTTCTTTCGCGCAGTAGTTTGTACGAGGACATTTCTTTAACGGCAGGCATAAGTGTTCGTTAACATGGTGAGGAGAAGCTCCTTGGCAACCGATGTGGGCTGCTGACACACATTTTCCGCGCTTTGTCCAGGACGGCGCCGTGTTTCGACCGGCTGCTAAACTGCACGAAAATATGTGGACAAGAGCCATCCTTTTATCCCATTTGTAACACCGAAGCCTCAGAGGAAGACAATATTTTCCATTTACTTATACTTGAGGTTTGTAATGAGTGAAGCGCACGAGGATAAGCGCGGTGAAGGAGAAAGAGACTTCTAGTGTAAGTAAATGGAATATATAATCTTCCTCTGAGAAAATGGTGATGATCTGAGGTGATGGTCCAGAGCGCGGAGCTGTGTGCTGTGCTTTAGGAAAAGACGATCACGAAGAAGACCGTGCTGGCAAGAGGTTGTGTAGTAGTAGTAGCGAATCCCGGGAATCCACAAATCTCAAGGTAACCAATTCGTGAAAAACACGGAGCTTCTAGGATGACTAATGCTGAAGCAACTCGAAGCCAGGAAGAGAAGAGGAGCGCCAAATGCGTTGCAGAGCACCGCCGCCGATCCAGGAAGGGAACTGAAGACGGGCCGTAGTCTTCCGGACCCGAGCCACCGGGCTCATCCGACCGCGAAACTTTTCAACTTGTTCCTGCGCTTCGTGATTTTCCGAGGCAAAGTAATTTTACCGTGACACGTGTGGATGCCTGCACGCGTTGCCAGAACCTGAGTGGTTGGACTACGGGCTGGAGCGTGTACGTCCCGCGTCCTGGCCAGAACGCTCCGATCTCCTAACGCTTCATCCTCAAGGTTACCGCGGCCGGGCCTGAGTCTCCGAAACCGGTTGGACGCTACCTCGACCAGAGCCATCTGTCACCCGCAGCAAAACATTATTGTTGCTATAGTGAGGAAGAACTCTGCTGCTTACATCAGCTCGCCACCACCAGTCAACCGTGGTGAACTAGTTCAGCTCTGACCACAGCACATGTTGCCGCTTGTGATGTTCTATGCCGCCAATTTGTTTCATAGTTTTAGGATAAATATAGCGGTAATGCTGTTTTGCTAATATTTTCTTAAGTGTTTAAAACTATTCCTCAGTCCGAGGTGTATTGCATGTGAGACGAACGGCTTTGTACGTGCCTAGATCGGTCTCAGCTACCCACTGGAAAAAAAAAAAAAGAGAAAAAAAAAAGATATGTGGATCCCACGTACCGTGGGAATCGATGTAAGCGAAGCTTTGTGTGCTGTTTGCTTTGCTGGCGATATTTTGCGTTGATGTTGGCGGCGAATGTGAACTTTCTTCAGCCTTTAGTCGAACACGAGAGATTTGACTTTATGTTAAACGTTACCTTGCCTGCACCACTGCTGTTTTTGCAGTCCACAGAACACACAAGGAAACAAGTTTGCTTAAGGTCTTGTTGTGCGTCATTGTTCGTAATCTCTGCGCGGGTTGAGCATTACCATTGCTTCACATCGCACATCGCATCATGTGAGCACCGGTGTGCACCACGTTTCGCTCCATAGCGAAGACGCTCCTGTTAGATATATGCGGATACCACGTAGCTGGACAGAACTAAGACAACGTTGTTTGCCGTTGCTTGGAAATACTCAGGCTATGTTTTGCATTCCACCTCATTACACGATTAGTCTTAGCTAATTGACCAACTTCACAGGTATTATAATTAGATGAAAAGTGTTAATGAGACTATCTTAAACCAACATGAGAAATTCCCGATACAGCTTTCTCTTGCTCAATATGGGCAACAAAAATTGTGTTTTTCCGAACATTAAAGAAACCTGCGAACACATGCAAAGCGCCTTGTGCGGGCAGTCACGCGACAATATTGCGTGTATTCGCGGGCTTCTTTTACGCTCGGAAAAACATTTTTATACAGCACGTATTGGGCAACAGAAACCTGTAAGCCGAGTTTCCTTATGTTGCTCTACAATTTTCTCACTGACACTTCTCATCTAATTAAAATAATTGGCAACTTGGAGACTTAAGTAAGAATAATTACGCAATTATGCGGAATATATGCCGCACAATTATCTAAGTATCTTGAAGCAAAAGGCAAAAAATTACCTTCGTTAGGTTCAGCTATGTGGCATTCACATATCTTAAGGTTTGCTCAAGTTACGTGAAAGACCCCGTATGCGAAGCGAAGCTTGCATGGAGCGCTTACGAAAATGCTATATATTCGCCCATTTTATTCCTCCATTTTGGACATGGGAGAAACCGTTGCGCGCATGTTCTCTGGCTGACCCGTATGACGGCAATGTGACAAATCTTATCATCATCATCATCATCAGCCTGATTACGCCCACTGCAGGGCAAAGGCCTCTCCCATACTCCTCCAACTACCCCGGTCATGTACTAATTGTGGCCATGTTAATCCTCCAAACTTCCTAATCTCATCTGCCCACCTAACTTTCTGTCGCCCCCTGCTACGCTTCCCTTTCCTCGGAATCCAGTCGGTAACCCTTAATGACCATCGGTTATCTTCCCTCCTCATTACATGTCCTGCCCATGCCCATTTCTTTTTCTTGATTTCAACTAAGATGTCATTAACGCGCGTTTGTTCCCTCACCCAATCTGCTCTTTTCTTATCCCTTAACGTTACACCTATCATTCTTCTTTCCATAGCTCGTTGCGTCGTCCTCAATTTAAGTAGAACCCTTTTCGTAAGCCTCCAGGTTTCTGCCCCGTACGTGAGTACTGGTAAGACACAGCTGTTATACACTTTTCTCTTGAGGGATAATGGCAACCTGCTGTTCATGATCTGCGAATGCCTGCCAAATGCACCCCAGCCCATTCTTATTCTTCTGATTATTTCACTCTCATGATCTGGATCAGCAGTCACTAACTGTCCTAAGTAGATGTATTCTCTTACCACTTCCAGTGCCTCGCTACCTATCGTAAACTGCTGTTCCCTTCCAAGACTGTTAAACATTACTTTAGTTTTCTGCAGATTCATTTTTAGTCCCACCCTTCTGCTCTGCCTCTCCAGATCAGTGAGCATGCATTGCAGTTGGTCCCCTGAGTTACTAAGCAAAGCAATATCATCAGCGAAGCGCAAGTTACTAAGGTATTCTCCATTTACTCTTATCCCCAATTCTTCCCAATCCAGGTCTCTGAATACCTCCTGTAAACACGCTGTGAATAGCATTGGAGAGATCGTATCTCCCTGCCTGACGCCTTTCTTTATTGGGATTTTGTTGCTTTCTTTATGGAGGAGTACAGTGGCTGTGGAACCGCTATAGATATCTTTCAGTATTTTTACATACGGCTCGTCTACACCCTGATTCCGCAATGCCTCCATGACTGCTGAGGTTTCGACTGAATCAAACGCTTTCTCGTAATCAATGAAAGCTATATATAATGGTTGGTTATATTCCGCACATTTCTCTATCACCTGATTGATAGTGTGAATATGATCTATTGTTGAGAAGCCTTTACGGAATCCTGCCTGGTCTTTTGGTTGACGGAAGTCTAAGGTGTTCCGGATTCTATTTGCAATTACCTTAGTAAATACTTTGTAGGCAACAGACAGTAAGCTGATCGGTCTATAATTTTTCAAGTCTTTGGCGTCGCCTTTCTTATGGATTAGGATTATGTTAGCGTTCTTCCAAGATTCCGGTACGCTCGAGGTCTTGAGGCATTGTGTATACAGGGTGGCCAGTTTTTCTAGGACAATCTGCCCACCATCCTTCAGCAAATCTGCTGTTACCTGATCCTCCCCAGCTGCCTTCCCCCTTTGCATAGCTCCCAAGGCTTTCTTTACTTCTTCCGGCGTTACTTCTGGGATATCGAATTCCTCTAGATTATTCTCTCTTCCATTATCATCGTGGGTGCCACTCGTACTGTATAAATCTCTATAGAACTCCTCAGCCACTTGAACTATCTCATCCATATTAGTAATGATATTGCCGGCTTTGTCTCTTAACGCATACATCTGATTCTTGCCAATTCCTAGTTTCTTCTTCACTGCTTTTAGGCTTCCTCCGTTCCTGAGAGCTTGTTCAATTCTATCCATGTTATGCTTCCTTATGTCAGCTGTCTTACGCTTGTTGATTAACTTCGAAAGTTCTGCCAGTTCTATTCTAGCTGTAGGGTTAGAGGCTTTCATACATTGGCGTTTCTTGATCAGATCTTTCGTCTCCTGCGATAGCTTACTGGTATCCTGTCTAACGGAGTTACCACCGACTTCTATTGCACACTCCTTAATGATGCCCACAAGATTGTCGTTCATTGCTTCAACACTAAGGTCCTCTTCGTGACTTAAAGCCGAATACCTGTTCTGTAGCTTGATCTGGAATTCCTCTATTTTCCCTCTTAGCGCTAACTCATTGATCGGCTTCTTATGTACCAGTTTCTTCCGTTCCCTCCTCAGGTCTAGGCTAATCCGAGTTCTTACCATCCTGTGGTCACTGCAGCGCACCTTACCGAGCACGTCCACATCTTGTATGATGCCAGGGTTAGCGCAGAGTATGAAATCTATTTCATTTCTAGTCTCGCCGTTCGGGCTCCTCCATGTCCACTTTCGGCTATACCGCTTGCGGAAGAAGGTATTCATTATCCGCATATTATTCTGTTCTGCAAACTCTACTAATAACTCTCCCCTGCTATTCCTAGTGCCTATGCCATATTCCCCCACTGCCTTGTCTCCAGCATGCTTCTTGCCTACCTTGGCATTGAAATCGCCCATCAGTATAGTGTATTTTGTTTTTCACTCTACCCATCGCCGATTCCACGTCTTCATAGAAGCTTTCGACTTCCTGGTCATCATGACTGGATGTAGGGGCGTAGACCTGTACAACCTTCATTTTGTACCTCTTATTAAGTTTCACAACAAGACATGCCACCCTCTCGTTAATGCTATAGAATTCCTGTATGTTACCAGCTATACTCTTATTAATCAGGAATCCGACTCCTAGTTCTCGTCTCTCCGCTAAGCCCCGGTAGCACAGGACGTGCCCGCTTCTTAACACTGTATATGCTTCTTTTGGCCTCCTAACTTCACTGAGCCCTATTATATCCCATTTACTGCCCTCTAATTCTTCCAATAGCACTGCTAGACTCGCCTCACTAGATAATGTTCTTGCGTTAAACGTTGCCAGGTTCATATTCCAATGGCGGCCTGTCCGCCATTGGAATATGAACCTGGCAACAATATGAATATGAACAACATGAATATGAACCTGGCAATATGAACCTGGCAACAAATCTTATATTGTCTAAAATTACCTCACTTCTTTTTATTTATTTTAAATGTACTGGCTGCTTCTCGGGCGATCACCGCTGTGGGTATGCCCACCTGTGTGGAAGTCATCCCGATGAGTATCAATGTGAAGTGGCGCTTCGTGTCCGATCCTCCATTGTGCATATGTTGTAGCCGCGTTTACATGAATGCGACAGTATGCGACGGCAGCGCTCGACATTTTCCAGTGCGTCGCGAGTAGTGGGATTGGCCAGCGTTTATATGTAGCGCATTGCCCTTGGTGCTATGGTAGCGGACAACGGTGTCACACCTCGAAGGAAAAGCAGCACTTCTGGCGTCGAAATTGGGGACGGCCATTTTGTCAGCAGTCTTGCGGTCCCGCAGCTTGGCGAGTGCAGTAGATGCACAGCGTTTCCATCCCATAATCCATAAAGCGATGCGATCTCGTGTTTATGTACTCCGACATGCGACCTTTGTCTTTATTTCGTGTTTAGATTGGCTTGCCACCCGGCATAATGTCAGCAGGACACCAAATATCAGCTATCAAGTCCATTTCATAGAGATACTTGACATCAGTAACTCCTCCTCTTTCCCTTCCCTCTGACCACTGCTCTCTCTTTATTTATTTTTTATTTATTTATTTATTTATTTATTTATTTATTTATTTATTTATTTATTTATTTATTCCTCTAATGCCCCTGGAGAGGGGTCTTACATGGGGCGTTGGCAGCTTCAAAGAAGCTATTCGTTGGCAGCTTTGAACTTAGTCGCACTGGAGTGGTCCGCCGCTTCTTCAACAGACCATTCGAGTCTCCCGCTGTACGTGGAAAAAACGAATGCAGATGGGATGATGTGCGCGCATGCGGGGGGTATACTGACTTTCAATGATTAGTCCGGGATGAATGGCGGTGAGCGGGCGATATGACACTGTTACCAATTGGGGCATGATAAAACTTCTGCTATAGAATGAGCTTGGACACTTCACGTCTCGTTTCTAGACTAGAAAGATTCGCTTTACATTTTAGCGCTGTGACACTAGTACATGAAGAATAGTCATGGAAGACAAAGCGGGCTGGGCGGGTTTGGACAGATTCAAGCATGTTAGAAAGATTAGTATGATGAGGGTCCCAAACTGAGCATGCGTATTCTTGTTTGGGCCTTATGAAAGATTTGTGGGCAAGTCTTTTTAATAAAGGTGGGGCAAATTTTACCTTTCGCCGGGGAGAGAAAGAGAGAGAGAGAGAGAGATAGAGAGGAATACAGGAAGGCTGGGATGTTAACCAGTCAATAGTCTGGTTGGCTACCCTACGCTGCGGGATGGGAGAAGGGGAAGAAGAGAAGGGAGAGAGAAGGTGTAGATACGTGTACGGACAGCACTTGAATTAAAGCCGCTTGCGCAAGCCAGAAGTTCTGAGAAAACACAAAAGTGCCTTCCCTGCCTTCTGAGCCGATGATCGGTCGGGACGGTGCTCTAGTATTGTCGGTTCACTCAAAGGACGATCATCTTATTTCCTCAATGTGTTGGATAAAGATTGTCTTTGTGCTTGAAATTGAGGACAATGGCACAATAAGTGGTCAATGTTCTCCTCGCATCCGCATAGATCACATGCAGGACTATCAGCCATTCCAATTAGTGCTAAGGAGGCATTCGTGAAGGTGACTCCAAGCCATAACCGACGCAGAAGTCTAGAGGTCTGAGTTGAAGTTACGGGTTTAGTCTGTGCAGTCTTGTGCGCCTTGTATGTACGGTATTCCATTCTGCTAAGGAGATCGTGCGTGCTAGAATCCCAAGTAGCCTCGCGGCGTCGGTCCTTGAGAGAGGAATGGGGACGCAGCGGTCTTCTTGGTTTGACGTCCGAGCTGCCTTATCGGCGTCATCATTTCCAATGATACCGCAATGACCTGGTATCCACTGAAAAGAGATATCATGGCCTTTTACTATTAAGTGATGGACAATTTCCGCGATTTCGCACGTCAGCTGATCGTGAGTTCCATGTCGGAGAAACGACTGCACACATTGCAAGGCCGGCCTTGATTCGCAGAAGACTGTCAATTATCTAGGACTTTCAACATTTATCACTTGAAGCGCGTCGCGGAGAGCCGCGAGCTGTGCAGCTGTAGACGCAGTGACATGGGAAGTCTTGAACGGCTTGGTTATTCTTATTGCTGGCTTAACTACAGCGCCACCAGAACTGGTTGATGTAGTTGATCCCTCAGTGTAGACGTGTGTGCGGTCGCTGCATTTCTCGTAAAAGAGAAGTAAAGGTAGTTGTTTGAGCGCTGATGGTAGCAAGTCCGACTTTTTCTCAAGTCCTGGGATTGTAAGGTTCACTTGAGTACGGCGCATACACCATGGAGGGATGGAAGGCCTTGCCACAGGTGTGTAACCTGACCTGGAAGAGGCACGGTGCGCGAAGAGAGTCGCACTGAAAGTCGTATGGGGCCTATCTACTAGGAGACTTGCTAGGTGGTGGGCAGGGGTCCGGGCGAAGTGCCTTATGTGCACACGCATTGTTTCAATGCTAATCTGCGTTCTAATAGTGGAATCTTGAGGGACTGCTATAACTTCAGCCGTTGACGCACTCCGCGGTAGACCAAGACATATCTTCAGGGCTTGGGCTTGGATGCTTTAGATTATATTCAGGTTAGTTCTGCAGGTGTGGGACATGACCTGTAGGCTGTACCGCAGGCATCCAATAATGAGGACTCTCTACAGTTGCAGCATGGAGTGTATTGGCACTCCCCAGGTCTTTCCTGCAAGGAACTTAAACGTATGGCAAATTCCTGTAAGGCGTTTTTTCACGTAATCCACATGAGGGGTCCAGGAGAGATTTTTTCAATGAACACCCCCAATAATCTGTGACTCGTGCTGTACGAGATCAGTTGTCTGTCGACGGATATCACTTATGGATACGTTAACTTCCCGGTAAATGCCATCACTGCGCACTTTTCGTATGATATATGAAGTCCTTGTTCTCGAATGTAGGATGATGTTAAAGTAGCTGACTTCTGAAGCCGCGCGCGAAGCTGCAGTCGCATCACAGCCAACGTCCAAATGCAATTGTCGTCGGCATAGATGGAGAGCCTAACGGTGCATGGCAGGATGTGTTAGACTGAAGAGCGTTGGGCTGAGCACTCCGCCCTGAGGCACCCCAATGTAACCGTAATGCTGCGATGTCGGGCCATCCTCGGTAAGTACGAAAACGGATCTCTTATGTAGACAGCTACTTATCCAGAAATAGACTTTGCCTCCAAGTCGTTCTGCCTCTAACGCGTTCAATATCGCTTCGTGCGTTACGCTATCGTACGCTCCTTTTAGCACCCATAAACAGGGCAGCCGAGAATCTTTTGCAGGAATTCTGGCGCTCGACGTGCGTCACCAAGTCGATAACGTTGTCTATGGAAGAACGGCCAAGCCTGAAACCGGCCACTGCATCTGGATATACCTTGTAATGTTCGAGGTACCATTCTAGCCGTGCTAGAACCATCCTCTCCATTAGTTTTCCGATGAAACGGGGAAGCGCAATTGGTCGGTATGATACAATGTCTACAGGCGACTTGCCAGGCTTGAGCATTGGAATTAGGCGGCTGGTCTTCCATTCCTGGGACCCGCCGTGGTTGCTTAGTGGCTATGGTGTAGGGCTGCTAAGCACGAGGTCGCGGGATCGAATCCCGGCCACGGCGGCCGCATTTCGATGGGGGCAAAATGCGAAAACACCCGTGTAGTTAGATTTAGGTGCACATTAGAGAACCCCAGTTGTTCGAAATTTCCGGAGTCTCCCACTACGGCGTGCCTCATAATCAGAAAGTGGTTTTAGCACGTAAAACCCCATAATTTGTTTTCCATTCCTGGGGAAGCGTACTTGTCTGCCAGGAGCTGTTGAACAAGAGCAGGAGCACTTTGCAACCCTCTTCGCCAAGATTACATAGGGCACGGTAGGTTATACCATCGGGTTCTGGTGAAAATGAATGCTTGCACAAGACCAGTGCATCTTCGAGCTGGTCTTCCATTCCTGGGGAAGCGTACCTGTCTGCCAGGCGCTGTTGAACAAGAGCAGGAGCACTTTCCGAGCCTCTTCGCCTAGATTACATAGGGCACGGTAGGTTATACCATCGGGTGCTTGTGAAAATGAACGTTTGAACAAGGCCAGTGCGGCTTCGAGCTCGTCCATGGAGCAAGGACTATCCATGCGGGGGTCGCGTGAATCCGGTGAGTGGTGGAGCGTCGATGTTCCAGCGGAACTAGTTTCGCCAGCAATACTCCTGCTGAAAGTTTCCGCTACGTCAATGTCGCTGCATTGTTGGTGAAGTGCCAAAGACTTTAAAGGGTGTCACTGCTGAGGGGTTCCACGGAGACCACGAACTAAGCTATATGTGAGACAAAGGTTTTCGTGGATCCTAAGATTCGCAGAATGACTTCCATCTTTGAGATACAAGTGTGTCCATGCGACGCTGAATTTTCTTCTCAGTCAATCTGGCCAATCTGAAGTCATGTACAGACATCGTGCGCTTGTGTCTTCGCTCTGCGCGACGACGAGTTGCACGAATCTTCTCTAGCTCAGTGTCGTATTCGGTGCGTGTATACGTTCTTAGAAGCGAATGTTTCGTAGCCTCTAAGGCACCCTTTATGATGTCCTCTAGGCTAGAGGACAGGTCATCACGACAGCCATCTTCGACAATTCACTTGAACATTAGCCAGTCGATGCATTGTGTGACCCCGGCTAACTTGGAGCCCGTCAGCCCTTCATTCCTAAGATAAGTAGTTAGGTGGTCACTTCCCCGCGCTTCAATATCCGGAAACCACCTGACCTTTCTAGTGAAGGAGCGTGAAACAAAGGTGAGGTGCAGGCAGCTTTAGTAGGCAGTTCCACGAACAAAGGTGGGGGCTTCCATCACTTAACGAGCACAGTTCTTGTTCGGAGGCAAATGACACTAATCTTCTGCCCCTCGAGTTTATTTTAGAACTTCCCCAGAAATGGTGGTGGGCAATATCGTAGACATTGATGAAAAAATTAACGCAATAATAGTGATGGTGGGAAAGTAATGCATATCATTTACTGAAACAACGCATGCATTCCTTTCACTATATTTTGTGTAGTCATGAAACGGTTTTTTTATCTACGCTTTCTTCCGTTTTCGTTGCTCTGCGCACGCTGGGTGTAAGCGTATCGATAGTAATATTGTTTGTGTGTGCTTTACAATTCATTTAGCGTAAGTACATTGCTTTAACATGTTCACGTGTCGCGGTAGCTGGAAACGCATGTTTAGAATTGTCAGGTGATCTCCTCAAATTACGTATAGTGCTTCAACGCATAATTGATACGTATATATTCCCTTACACACGAAGGTGTTGTCAGTCAGGAATGATAATAATATGTAAACTTGCAAAAACATTCCTGCGTGTACACATCCCCATAGCGATGGTGCGATCATTCTAGGAAATGTATGTGTATCCGCACATGACTGAATATGTTTTATTGTTGTAGCAGGAGAAAATGAAAACATGCCCTAACACGGCGTGCTAACGGCGTTCAGGGACTCTCTCGCAACCAAGGAAATCAAATATGTGAATAACTCCTACCAGCTGTTGAAATCCCTGAGACTGACTTAAGGCATGATACCCAGAACCTGAGCAGTTTGAAAACTCCACAGTTTACGTAAATGGCACTTCTGAGAAGTAGTACTTGCGGGAAAATACCTGCATTGAATACAAACAACGAAAGGCGATTAATTTCGTTGTTAGAATCTTTGCAAATACATGCGACTGAAGAAAAACAAGAAAATAACGTCTGCGCCATAGAAGAGAAGGTCAACGTACATGGTATATATATTTGTGTGTACTGAAATTACGGAGAAAAGGAAAGATAGAACGTTGTAGAAATAATTATATTTTTGCATTATTTAGACTAGTTCCTTCGTTGCATTGCCAATAAATATTTCTTTCTCGGGCCCTCTTGGTAATTTACTATTATCGAGCGTTTTTTATTCGCTTTTGCTAGGCGCAGGAACTTCAACGCTCTCTTCTTTCGCGTCGAGTTTGGTTGACACGCCTTATCCTCACCCACAATTATGTCACATACTGCGCAGTATCTGGCGCAATGTGGTTAATTTCCAGCTGTATTCGCGCCAATTACGCCCATACCATTAATTCGACCTGCTCTGCGAATAATTCTAGTTTCTTCTGTCGTTTAGAACTACAATTTGATATATTTTGCGACTCACTGCGACATTCCTGCGGGCTGCGAACCTTCGTGCGGGCCCTACAAGAACCGGAAGTGCCGCGACCATTCTCGCTGCTGTCAAGCGACAACTGCAGAGACATTCGTCCCCTGCAGCGCGACCTGCATTGATTACTTCCCCAACGGCAACTACTTCTCGCGGTTCGTCACTCCTGCCGCGTTCTGCACAAGCCTGCGGTCCTACAACCCATATTTGTACAGCTCCCCAGCACCGCCTTCAGAAAACGCAAGTCAGCTAAGACTGCGCCCAGGTCCCGTCCTTACTCCCCCCACACCTCCCGGGTCTCCTGGGCAGCCTCAGTTGACCACTTTTCGCCAGGGTGACACGCCTCACAATAAGCCCATCACCACTACAGTTGACTGTGACTTTGAAGGTGTTCCGTTTCTGCGCCAAGAAGTTGCGTCACCAAAACCCAAGTCCTTTCCACGCTCGGGCCCTACCACGCGCGGCTTCAGCGCCGCTGGGACTCACTCTCTGTACACTGGCGACACGAAAGGAGAGGCCACCCGCGATTCATCATGCATGTCCTGTCCCTTGGTCGGTCACACTCAGAGCAAGGCCTCTTTGATGATGGCACTTCTAAGGACGACGACCAACTGAGCAGAACCAATGTCTACAAACCGGCTGGGCTGACAGCGAAAACGCGAGGCCCGAGGCTCACCGGTCATGAGGATTAGTCACTCTTCTCAAACACTGCCATATTTTCTAGTGTCCAGTTAAGTATTCATTCACGAAATGCCGAGTTTTCCGCACCATCTCGGCCACTACATGATGCCGGTGCTATTGTAATGAATGCGTCACTAGGACCACACGAGCAAAGTCAATTCCATCACGACCGAGAACGCCTCGAGTGGTCTCCAGCGATCGCCCTCATGATACCTGAACGGTCGTGTCGAATCACCAGGCGAGCTACCACACCACGCGCTTTCCGGTCGCAATGACGCCGAAACGGCGTGCGCGAGGTGCACCTATTACCACTCGCGAAAACACGGCGCCGACGGCACGTCACCGGGCGTATAGCTCACGTCCCTCGACCATATTTCCAACGCATCTCAGGTTTCAGGCGTCCCCGCCACGGCGACGCAAGCACTGACGACACAACCGCGCGTCACCTTGCAACATGCGCGTTTTCTTCTTTCGCGTACTTTGTGCCACGAGGCCGTGCAACATTCGTCCGCAGCGTCACTGTAAGCCGCGACCACCAAAGAACATTGTGCGAGCCCCATCGCCTTCACCAGAGCGCAGACTCCGTCAATGGAGGGTGGCGCCCTTTCGCAGTGCCGATGTGGTGACGCACCGATGACAACTAAATCCGAGACGGCGCGAGCGGAACTAGCGCATGAGGAGAAATAAGAACAGAAAATTCGAGTAGTTGCTTCTTGCATTTCAACGTGGCATCGTATTTTTTTCAACTTCAAAACTTCAATTTTTCAAAATTGAACGTGACTGCCACGCTCGTATAACAGACGTAAATGGGAGTCTTACCTCGCCGGGCTGCCGAAAATACAGTCCTCCTTATTTTGGACACATTCATCGGAACCAGGCATGTAGTATTTTCCATCGATACAGTCGCACTTGTTGCCGAGACTATTGCACCTCTTCTCGCCGGGCGGACAGGTGCATTGGGCGCAAGTGCTGTGGGAAGAAAATGCGAGATTGGTTGGATAAACCGAGAACGGACTATTTCAGTTATAATAAAGTTCGCATTCTTCGAGATTTTCGCGAAGTTAGCTGCATGTTTGTCAGTGTCTCTGCTTGTTTGTTTATCGGCAGGTAGCTTCTTTCACGTCAACTTGGTTCACTTGGTAGTCCATGGCTTTATGGGTAACTCACCGGGCTACTATAGTTAAGGAAGTGGCTTCAAAACGGTCGTTGGACCAGCGTCGTTCACTGTGTATGTGCCACTGTGTATGTGGCACTTCTCATTGAATCTTTTTGATGCCAACATGGTTACCTGGTTTTGTGTCACTGAGTATTTGCCGCTCTTCATTGAGAAAAAAATAAACTGATTTAAAATATCTACATTGCAGAGGCAAATCGAACCCATGAAATATAGAATCACGCAAACTTGTTCAACTGCACATATACACAGTCGCCATGCGCGTATTTCGCCGTCAACAGGGTAACAATTAAGGAGTGTTGGATAATCGGAAGAGACTTTATTATATACAGAACCTATCCAGGGAGATACAAACCCCGTGTTTATTTATTTATTTTTTTGCAGCGGATGCTGTCATGGACACATTCCAATAGTGTTTATGACGCGGTTATGCGCTGCACAAACCAAGTTAGACACCGCGGCCGCACATTTAGTTTAACTAAAGACAGGGACACATTTTTCAACCTATTGCGCAGTCGGAGAGAGATCGCTGCGAGCGCGCTCTGCGGTGAGAGAGAAACGACGTCACTGCCGGTGAAGCCAATGGCGCGCCCCAGCTTTGCTGTATGATAATTATGTCATCATGATGTTGCCTTAAACCCCGTTCCCCACTGTGTCTCTTTCCTGGAATGATACGTAGATCAATGTATAGTGGCGTCTTGCTTGAATGTTTTGCTGAGTGTTTTGACTCATTTTGTCTACTTGCACTGTTGTTAAGCGGGGACGTTGAGCCTAATCCAAGCCCAGGGATAGCAGATCAACTCGAAGAAATTCTCAAAAATCAAAAAGCTTCTTCATGTGAACTAAAGGCTATCGGAGTTAAGCTAGACTCGCACATTACCTCGACAAACGTGAGATTGTCTTCCGTTGAAGGTAAACTGGAAGTGCTTTCACAGACAGCTAAAAGAATGGAGACATGCGAGCAAACGCTTGTGGAACTAAACGAAGAGGTTGCTTCACTAAGGAGAAATGTGGACAACATTGAAAATTATTCTCGACGAAACAACCTGCTCGTGTATGGGATTCAGGAGTCTGAAGCAGAGACGGTAAACAGTCTTAAGGAAGATATTCTAACAGAAATGTTTGAACGTAAACTTGAAATAAAAGTAGAGAGCCTAGAAAGTTTACACCGCCTAGGAAGAAAAGCGGTAGGGAAAGCGTGTCCGGTGATTATAAGGTTTTTTGACTTCACTGAAAAAGCGGAACTTCTCAGAAATGCTTCGAAGCTGAAGGGAACTCAAACGTACATTTCGGAAGACTTCTCACCTAGGCTAAGAACAATTAGAAAGCTGCTCTGGGCTACTGCTAAAGATAAGCAGCCTGAGGATAAAGTGTACCTTAAGTATGATAAATTAGTCATTAACAAAGATGTCTACGCGTGGGACGAAAGGGAAAATCAAAGGTTTAAAGTACCAGAAGCCGCTTCACGCGGTATTTATCACAGCTATGAGAGCGTTGTAACGAAAGCCTCACAACCGGGGAAAAATGCAGATCGTCCGCGAAGGAAACGCGCCAATGCTTCTAGTACTTGACAAGCCACAGGTTCAGAATCACTGTCTTTTTTTTACGCCCATGGTTCGGCGAATCAAGCGAAGCATAAACCGCCATCGATTAATATTAATGCCGGTAGTTGTCGTGACGTCAAGACGACGCCATCGGCAGATACGTGCCAGTTACGTGTGATATCCCTGAATGCTAGAAGCATTGTAAACAAAATTGATAGCCTTGAAGTTCTGCTCATTTCTTACGATCCTCACCTACTGGTGATTTCCGAGACATGGTTACATAGCGGTATTCTTGATGAAGAAATTGTGCCACCGGACTACGTCATATACAGACGCGATCGCGGCTCACGTGGTGGAGGCGTTGCTGTGATTGCAAAACGTGCAGTAAGCGTAACGCTGCTTGAACAAATTGATCAGCATGAAAGTTTGTTGTTGCACGTTACTGCGCATGGTCTCACTTTGTTTCTTTGTGCTGTGTATCGTGCACCTGATGCAGCGGATTCTTACATGTACAGTTTATTTGACCGCTTACTGCCTTACCAAAACCAGAACTTAATTATTACCGGTGATTTTAATTTCCCTGCTATTGATTGGGATAAACCGTATTATGGCCTGTCTGCCTCATGTGATATTATTCTTGATCTGATGTTTTCTTTAAACCTTAAGCAAACCGTTCATGCATACACCAGAGAGACATCTGTCTTAGACCTTTTCTCTGTTAGTCAAACCTTTTTTGATGGAGTGCTTAGTGTTGAAGCTGGAATCTCGGATCATCGTCTGTTGTTCTTCTGTTGTGTATCGTCAGTTGTTGCCGGGATGCTACCGGTTAAAATGATCAAGCACTACGCACGCGCTGACGATAACGCAATCATCGACTCCTTACAATCACACTTAGATAACCCTTGCAGCAATGACCTTCATAGTTTATGGCAGCACTTTAAGAATACAGTACAGTATACTATTGAACATTTTGTTCCCCTTAGAAAGGTTTGTATTAATCGCCGCAATCCTTGGATAAGTCATGAAATTATTCAAATGAAACGTAAAGTAAGGCGCTGTAGGAAGAAAAAAATACCTTGTCCGCAACAGTTCCAGGTTCTAAAAGAGGAACTTGCCTATAAGTTAAAACTAGCAAAGTCCCGTTATTTTGGCACGACGCTCCCCGAATTTATCAGAAGTGATCCCCAAAATTTTCGAATTTTCTAGGTCGCAGGACTGACCACTTGACCAAAATTCGAATTAATAACAGCATTGTAACCGACTCCACGATCATAGCGCAAGGTTTTAACTCGTATTTTCAAAGCGCGTTCCTTATGGAACGGGCAACCACAGCTAGAAGTCTAGTTGAAGATCCTGGTGACGTACCAACTATCTCTGTGAACGGTGTTGTGTCTATGCTGCGTAAACTCGCAGATAAAAAATCCGCGGGTCCCGATGGGCTTCCAAATGCCTTTCTGAAGCGTTTTGCAGTACAGGTATCTGTTTTCTTAACGAGGATCTTTCAAGTCTCGTTACTTTCGGGAGATGTGCCGGAGGACTGGAGGATGGCCTGCGTTGTGCCAATTCTAAAAAAAAGGGGACAAGCTAACCATTTCTAATTATCGACCAATCTCAATCACTTTCTCTTGTTGCAAGCTGCTTGAACACATAGTATCGGGTTATCTTAACTCCTATCTTGCTGAAAATAACATTTTATCACCTGCACAACATGGCTTTCGGAAAGAAATGTCCACTGTGACACAGTTAGTTACAACAATTCATGATTTTTCTGTTGTGCTTGATAAATCAGGGCAGATTGATGTACTTATTTTAGATTTCCGCAAGGCATTTGACACAGCTCCCCACAGTAAACTTATTTATAAACTGGAAAGTACTGGCGTTCCTACTTACCTTGTTAATTGGATTAATGCTTATTTAAAACACAGGACACAGTACGTAGAAGTTTATGGTTGTAAATCTGAAGTGCTTCCAGTTACGTCAGGGGTACCCCAAGGAAGCGTTTTAGGCCCGCTGCTCTTCTTAATTTATATTAATGATTTGCCGGCTGCTATTTCCGAAAATGTCTCTGTCAAGCTTTTTGCAGATGACTGCATTCTCTTCAAGAGCATAAACGAGCGTAATGATCATTACCTCTTACAAAACTCACTATTAGCTGTTCAACAATGGTGCCTTAAATGCAATATGCAACTTAACCTAGATAAAAATGTCCTCTTGCGAATCTCACGCAAAAAACAGGTTTCTCCTTTCTCTTACAGCCTTCTAAATCATTCTATTATGGAGGTCACACATCATAAATACTTAGGGGTTACATTAACAAACAATTTAACCTGGTCTGCGCATATTGCAGACATTTGTTCCTCATCTTTTTCCAAGCTGTGCTTTCTGAGGCGGAAGCATAGAAGCGCTCCAAGTAAGCTTAAACGTCTTGCATACATAACATTCATCAAATCAAAATTAGAGTACGCGTCGGTCTTATGGGACCCGTTCATAAAGAAGGACATTTACCAGCTTGAGATGGTGCAAAGAAAAGCGATTAGGTTTATTTATAACAAATACAGAAGGCTTGATTCACCTACGACACTAATGAAAACAAATAACATCCAACTACTTCAAGTACGTAGGAAAATGTCCCGTTTGTTGTTCCTGCATAACCTTTTAGCACATAAACTAAACATTTCGCATCCCACAGAACTTAAACAGTTATCGTCTAGACGAACACACCACACAGGAAGTCATTTACTGGAACCAATTTTTGCAAGAACTGAAACATTCAAACACAGTTTTTTCCCTAGGACCATTTCCGACTGGAACTGTCTTCCAGGGGCCATCTTCCAGTCCCCTAATTTTGTTAAAGCTCTAGAAGAGCATTTGTTTGAGTGAATGAGGGCTGTATATGTGCGTATGCGTATATAAATGTATGAATGTGTGCATGTGTATACATATTCTTCTGCTTGTCTATTAGCGGCAATCTGTTAAACTGGCGTTCTTTCTTTTTCTTTTGTTATGTCAGTGTATTTACATGCCTTGTATAGCCCCTCCTGCATGGGCCATAACTGTTGGCCTGCAGTATTCTGAAATAAAATAAATATGTTCTATATGCGTAAGCATTTCTATGCCCACCCAACAAGAAACTTGACCGTCCGTGACGTAAGATGAATGCAATGGCTCATACCCTCCTAAATAATGGCTCATACCCCCGCAGTAGGGTTTCTGTGGTCGGACCACGACTGTTTCGCCTAGGAATATACAGCTTCGCTGTAGAAGCGCTCGCAGAGTGCACTTTAAGGTTTTATGGCTTTTAGGCACTCTGAGGTAAGCCGATGTTTTCTGGCCTTGCGCGGCCACTCTCTAATTTTGGGAGGAAAACATTCGTTATACGCGCTTAAAAGTCGGTGTACAAAAAAGAAAAACAATAGGTACCTTGCCAACGTTGGTGCCGCGGAAAACATCCTCCCATTTCGCTATAGACAAACAGTTGACAGATCTAGGGTATCAGTAAATATGTGCTGAAAAGGGGTTGAACGGTTGAACTTGGCCTTGCATCCCAAAAACGAAATTCCTTATAGCTTAAAGCTAAATGAGATAGGAGGTAGCATATGTGGTTTAAGGACACCCGAGCAGGCAGGTTCGTTTGTGGCATTTGTTATGCTAACGCTAAGGAGTACACAAATGTGAGCCTGACTGCGAGGACATTTCTGTAGCACTAGTTAATGCGTTAGCTACCAATGCATCACCGAATTCGGGCAATAGGTAAGCACATCAATGTTTAAATGGCCACCAAAGATCAGTTTGTCAACATTTTTATTGCTCCAAGAGAGGCAGGTACTCAAAATATAAAAGCAGCAGGCACGTTTCCCTTGGGGGGGGGGGGGGGTAGTGGGGGGGGGTAAATGACTGGAAAGATGCCCAATCTCTATTTCACAGTCAGTAATCCATACTCACCAGTAAGCAGCGAAAATGTCTGAAATCTTTCACATTTGAAGCTTTTGTTTGAAGCATATGTTTACGACCCATCTTATCACTGCGGTTCAAGAAATCAGGTGTACGAAGCGATTCCTATTCATCACAAGACCGAGTTTTAGGGACCATGATAATGTCAAAAGAACACTTGAAAAATTCAAGCCGTGTCGTTATTTAGTGTTTCTTATTCCTAGCTGCCTGCGCGTTTATATGAAGGAAATAAACATGGCGCAGTTTTTGGAAACTCAATTCAGCCAATGGGGGTTTATTTTTCTTCTTTTTTAATAATGAGGAGACTCGGGGTGGGGGACATCGGTTTAGACAATTTTTTGCAGATCCCTTTATCTGGGTGACTGAGTCACCTACAGATCTGAGTCATTCGTGCAAAAATCCTGCTGCCTTTTGACTGCGCGAACCTCCAGTTGGCTTCCTTCTTTCGCGCTGTAGTTTGTACGAGGACATTTCCTTAACGGCAGGCATAAGGCTTCGTTAACATGGTGAGGAGAAGCTCCTTGGCAACCGATGTGGACTGCTGACAGACATTTTGCGCGCTTTGTCCTGGACGGCGGCGTGTTTCGACCGGCTGCTAAACTGCACGAAAATATGTGGACAAGAGCCATCCTTTTATCCCATTTATAACACCGAAGTCTCAGAGGAAGCTAATATATTCCATTTACTTAGACTAGAGGTTTGTCATGAGTGAAGTGCACGAGGATAAATCCAGTGAAGGAGAAAGAGACTTCTAGTCTAAGTAAATGGAATATATAGTCTTCCTCTGAGAAAATGGTGATGATCTGAGGTGATGATCCAGAGCGCGGAGCTGTGTGCTGTGCTTTAGGAAAAGACGATCACGAAGAAGACCGTGCTGGCCAGAGGTTGTGTAGTAGTAGTAGCGAATCCTGGGAATGCACAAATCTCAAGGTGACCAATTCGTGAAAAACACGGATCTTCTAGGATGACAAATGGTGAAGCAACTCGAAGCTAGGAAGAGAACGGGGGCGCGAAATGCGTTGCAGAACACCGCCGTCGATTCAGGACGGGAACTGAAGACGGGCCGTAGTCTTCGGGACCCGAGCCACCGGGCTCATCCGACCGCGAAACTCTTCAACTTGTTCCTGAGCTTCCCGACTTTCCGAAGCAAAGTAATTTTACCGTGACACGTGTGGATGCCTGCACGCGTTGCCAGAACGTGAGTGGTTGGACTACGGGCTGGAGCGTGTACGTCCCGCGTGCTGGCAAGAACGCCCCGATCTCCTAACGCTTCATCCTCAAGGTTACCGCGGCCGGGCCTGAGTCTCCAAAACCGGTTGGACGCTACCTCGACCAGAGCCAACTGTCACCCGCAGCGAAACATTATTGTTGCTATAGTGAGGAAGAACTCTGCTGCTTGCATCAGCTCGCCACCGTCAGTCAACCGTGCTGAACTAGTTTAGCTCTGACCACAGCACATGTTGCCGCTTGTGACGTTGTATGCCGCCAATTTGTTTCATAGTTTTGGGATAAATATAGCGGTAATGCTGTTTTGCTAATATTTTATTAAGTGTTTAACACTATTCCTCAGTCCGGGATGTATTGCATGTGAGACGAACGGCGTTGTACGTGTTGATGTTGGCGGCTAATGTGTTCTTTCTTCAGCCTTTAGTCGAACACGAGAGATTTGAGTTTATGTTAAACGTTATCTTGCGTGCACCACTGCTGTTTGTGCAGTCCACAGAACGCACAAGGAAACAAGTTTTCTTAAGGTCTTGTTGTGCGTCATTGTTCGTAATCTCTGCGAGGGTTGAGCATTACCATTGCTTCACATCGCACATCGCATCATGTGAGCAGCGGTGTGCACCACGTTTCGCTGCATAGTGAAGACGCTCCTGTTAGATATATGCGGATACCACGTAGCTGGACAGAACTAAGACAACGTTGTTTGCCGTTGCTTGGAAATACTCAGGCTATGTTTGGCATTCCACCTCATTGCACGATTAGTCTTAACTAATTGACCAACTTCACAGGTATTATAATTAGATGAAAAGTGTTAATGAGACTATTTTAAACCAACGTGAGAAATTCCCGACACAGCTTTCTCTTGCTCAATATGGGCAACAAAAATAGTTTTTTCCGAACGTTAAAGAAACCTGCGAACACATGCAAAGCGCCTTGTGCGGCCAGTCACGCGAGAATTTTGCGTGTATTCACGGGCTTCTTTTACGCTCGGAAAAACATTTTTATATAGCACGTATTGGGCAACAGAAAGCTGTATCCCGAGTTTCTTTATGTTGCTCTACAATTTTCTCACTGACACTTCTCATCTAAACAAAATAATTGATAACTTGGAGACTTAAGTAACAATAATTACGCGATTGTGCGAAATGCCGCACAATTATCTAAGTATCTTGAAGCAAAAGGCAAAAAATTACCTTCGTTGGGTTCAGCTATGTGGCATTCACATATTTTAAGGTTTGCTCAAGTTACGTGAAAGACCCCGTATGCGAAGCGAAGCTTGCATGAAGCGGTTACGAAAATGCTATATATTCGCCCATTTTATTCCTCCGTTTGGACATGGGGGAAACCGGTGCGCGCATGTTCTCTGGCTGACTTGTATGACGGCAATGTGACAAATCGTATATTGCCTAGCATTACCTCACTTCTTTTTATTTATTTTAAATGCACTGGCGGCTTCTCGGGCGATCACCGTTTTAGGTATGTGCATCTGTGTGGAAGTCATCCCGATGAGTACCAATGTGAAGTGGCGCTTCGTGTCCGATCCTCCATTGTGCATATGTTGTAGCCGCGTTTACATGAATGCGACAGTATGCCACGGCAGCACTCGACATTTTCCAGTGCGTCGCGAGTAGTGGGATTGGCCAGCGTTTACATGTAGCGCATTGCCCTTGGTGCTATGGTGGCGGACAACGGTGTCACACATCGAGGGAAAAGCAGCACTTCTGACGTCGAAATTGGGGATGGCCATTTTTTCAGCAATCTTGCGGTCCCGCAGTTTGGCGAGTGCTGCAGATGCACAGCAAGTTTCCATCCCATAATCCATAAAGCGATGCGATGTTGTGTTCATGTACTCCGAAAGGCGACTTTTCTTTTATTTCTTGTTTAGCTTGACTCGCCACCCGGCATAATGTCAGCAGGACACTAAATATCAGCTATCAGGTCCATTCCGTAGTGATACTTGACATCAGTAACTCCTCCTCTTTCCCTTCCTTCTGACCAGTGCTCTCTCTTTATTTATTAATTTTTTTATTTATTTATTCCTCAAATGCCCCTGGACAGGGATCTTACATGAGGGGTTAGCACCTTCAAAGAAGCTGTTCGTTGGCAGCTTTGAACTTTCTTTCTTTCTTTCTTTCTTTATTTGTTTCCATTGCTAAAATACAATGCGGACCACTCTAGTTGCACTAGAGTGGTCCGCCGCTTTTTCAGGCAGACTATTCCAGTCTCTCGCTGCACGCGGAAAAAACGAATGCAGATGGCATGATGTGCGCGCATGCGGGGGGTATACTGACTTTCAATGATTAGTCCGGTATGAATGGCGTTGAGCGGGCAATATGACACTGTTACCAATTGGGGCATGATAAAACTTGTGCTATAGAATGAGCTTGGACACTTCACGTCTCGTTTCTAGACTAGAAAGATTCGCTATACATTTTAGCGCTCTGACACTAGTATATGAAGAATTGTCATGGAAGACAAATCGGGTTGGGCGCGTTTGGACAGATTCAAGCATGTTAGAAAGTTTGGTATGCTGAGGGTCCCAAACTGAGCATGCGTATTCATGTTTGGGCCTTATCAAAGATTTGTAGGCAAGTCTTCTTAATAAAGGTGGGGCAAATTTCTCCTTTCGCCGGAGAGAGAGAGAGAGAGAGAGAGAGAAATACAGGAAGGCAGAGATGTCAACCAGTCAATAGTCTGGTTGGCTACCCTACGCTGGGGGATGGGAGAAGGGGAAGGGAGAGAAGGGAGAGAGAAGGTGAAGATACGTGTTCGGACAGCGCTTGTATTAAAGCCGTTCTGAGAAAACACAAAAGTGCCTTCGCTGCCTTCTGAGCCGATGATCGGTCGGGACGGTGCACTAGTATTGTCTGTTCACTCAGAGGACGATCATCTAATTTCCTCAATGTGTTGGACAAAGACTGTCTTTGTGCTTAAAATTGAGGACAATGGCACAATAAGTGGTCAATGTTCTCTTCGCATCCGCAAACATCACATGCAGGACTATCAGCCATTCCAATTAGTGCTAAGGAGGCATTCGTGAAGGCGACTCCAAGCCATAACCGACGCAGAAGAGACGCTTCACGTCGGTGCAGACCAGCTGGCGGTCTGAGTTGAAGTGACGGGTTTAGTCTGTGCAGTCTTATGCGCCATGTATGTACGCGGTATTCTACTCTGCTAAGGAGATCATGCGTGCTAGAATCCCAAGTTGCCTCGTGGCGTCGGTCCTTGAGAGAGGAATGGGGACGCAGTGGTCTTCTTGGTTTGACGTCCGAGCTGCCTTATCGGCGTCATCATTTCCAATGATACCGCAATGATCTGGTATACACTGCAGAGAGGTATCATGGCCTTTTACTATTAAGTGATGGACAAGTTCCACGATTTCGCACGTGAGCTGGTCGTCAGTTCCATGTCGGAGAAACTACTGCAGACATTGCAAGGCCGGGCTTGATTCGCAGAAGACTGCCAATTATCTAAGACTGTCAGCATTTATCACTTGAAGCGCGTCGGGGAGAGCCGCGAGCTGTGCAGCTGTAGACGTAGCGACATGGGAAGTCTTGAACCGCTTGGTTATCCTCATTGCTGGCATAACTACAGCGCCACCAGAACTGGTTGATGTAGTTGATCCCTCAGTGTAGACGTGTGTGCAGTCGCTGCATTTCTCGTAAAAGAGAAGTAAATGTAGTTGTTTGAGCGCTGATGATGGCAAGTCCGACTGTTCCTGAAGTCCTGGGATTGTAAGGTTCACTTGAGTACGGCGCATACACCATGGAGGAATGGAAGGCCTTGCCACAGGTGTGTAACCTGACCTGGAAGAGGCACGGTGCGCGAAGACAGTCGCACTGAAAGTCGTATGGGGCCTACCTACTAGGAGACTTGCTAGGTGGTGGGCAGGGGTCCAGGCGAAGTGTCTTATGTGCACACTCCTTCTTTCAATGCTAATGTGCGTTCTAATAGTGGAATCTTGAGCGACTGCTATAACTTCAGTCGGTGACGCACTCCGCAATAGACCAAGACATATCTTCAGGGCTTGGGCTTGGATGCTTTAGATTATATTCAGATTAGTCCTGCAGGTGTGGGACATGACCGATAGGCTGTACGGCAGGAATCCAATAAAGAGGACCCTCTACAGTTGCAGCATGTAGTGTATTGGCACTCCCCAGGTCTTTCCTGCCAGGAACTTAAACATATGACAAATTCCGATAAGGCGTTTTTTCACATAATCCACATGAGGGGTCCAGGAGAGATTTTTGTCAATGACCACCCCCAAAAATCTGTGACTCGTGCTGTACGAGATCAGTTGTCTATCGACGGATATCACTTATGGATACATTAACTTCACGGTAAATGCCACCACTGCGCACTTTTAGTATGATATATGGAGTCCTTGTTCTCGAATGTAGGATGATGTCAAAGTGGCTGACTTCTGAAGCCGCGCGCGAAGCTGCAGTCGCGTCACAGCCAACGTCCAGATGCAATTGTCGTCGGCATAGATGGAGAGCCTAACGGTGCCTGGCAGGATGCGTTAGACTTAAGAGCGTTGGGCTGAGCACTCCGCCCTGAGGCACCCCATGGTTAGCGTAATGCTGCGATGTCGGGCCATCCTCGGTAAGTACGAAAAAGGATCTCTTATGTAGATAGCTACTTATCCAGAAATAGACTTTCCCTCCAAGTCCTTCTGCCTCTAACCCGTTAAAAATCGCTTCGTGCGTTACGTTATCGTACGCTCCTTTAAGATCCAGAAACAGGGCAGCAGATAATCTTTTGCAGGACTTCTGGCGCTCGACGTACGTCACCAAGTCGATAACGTTGTCTATGGGAGAACAGCCACGCCTGAAACCGGCCACTGCATCCGGTATACCTGGTAATGTTCGAGGTATTATCTAGCCGTGCTAGAACGATCCTCTCCATAAGTTTTCCGATGAAACTGGGAAGCGCAATTGGTCGGTCGGTATGATGCTATGTCTACAGGCGACTTGCCAGGCTTAAGCATTGGAATTAGGCAACTGGTCTTCCATTCCTGGGACCCGCCGTGGTTGCTTAGTGGCCATGGTGTTGGGCTGCTAAGCACGAGGCCGCGGGATTGAATCCCGGCCACGGCGGCCGCATTTCGATGGGGGCGAAGTGCGAAAACACCCGTGTAGTTAGATTTAGGTACACGTTAAAGAACCCCAGGTGGTCGAAATTTCCGGAGTCCCCCACTACGCCGTGCCTCATAATCAGAAAGTGGTTTTGGCACGTAAAACCCCATAATTTTTTCCATTCCTGGGAAGCGTACCTGTCTGCCAGGAGCTGTTGAAAAAGAGCAGGAGCACTTTCCGAGCCTCTTCGCCAAGATTACATAGGGCCCGGTAGGTTATACCATCGGGTGCTGGTGATAAAGAACGCTTGCACAAGGCCAGTGCAGCTTCGAGCTCGTCCATGGAGAAAGGACTATCCATGCGGGGGTCGCGTGAAATCGGTGAGTAGTGGAGCGTCGATGTTCCAGCGGAGCTAGTTTCGCCAGCAATCCTCCTGCAGAAAGCTTCCGCTACGTCAATGTCGCTGCATTGTTGGTGAAGGGCCAAAGACTTAAAAGGGTGTCGCTGCTGAGGGGTTACACGGAGACCACGAACTATATGTGAGACAAAGGTTTTCGTGGATCCAAAGATTCGCAGAATAACTTCCATCTTTGAGATACAAGTGTGACCATGCAACGCTGAATTTTCTTTTGAGTCAATCTGGCCAACCTGAAGTCATGTACAGACTTCGTGCGCCTGTATCTTCGCTCTGCACGACGACGAATTGCACGAAGTTTCTCTAGCTCAGTGTCGTATTCGGTGCGTGTATACGTTCTCAGAAGCGATTATTTCGTAGCCTCTAAGGCACCGTTTATGATGTCCTCTAGGCTAGAGGACAAGTCATCACGACAGCCGTATTCGACAATTGATATGAACATCAGCCAGTCGAAGCATTGTGTGAGGCTGGCTAACTTGGAGCCCGTCAGGCCTTCAATCCTAAGATAAGTAGTTAGGTGGTGACTTCCCCACGTTTCAATACCCGGAAACCACCTGACCTTTCTAGTGATGGAGCGTGGAACAATGGTGAGGTCCAGGCAGCTACCGTAGGCAGTTCCACGCAGAAAGGTGGGGCTTCCATCATTTAACAAGCACAGTTCTTGTTCGGAGGCAAATGACACTAATATTCTACCTCTCGAGTTTACCTTAGAACTTCCCCAGAAATGGTGGTGGGCATTAAAATCTCCGGTAAACACCAAAGGCTGCGGAGTCGATGTCGTGGTTCGCCGTAATCTCTCGCAGTCCAACTGACTTGAGGGCGATATGTAGGCTCCCATTAATGGGAACGTGAGCTTGCTTTTCTTCGCTGTTAGGTGCGGTTAGGCTCGTTAGTTATTTTAGCGATGTGAGCGGACCACAAAAGATCGTGCGTTAAGATAAGCCCTAGGTATTTATAACATGTCAGAGATTATAATATTGATTTACCTAAGAAATATGAGGGTGCTACATGAGAATTCCGACGATGGAAAGAGATAAATGAGGTTTTATTTACGTTTAATGGGATTAACCATGTCCTACACAATTTTTCAGCTGTTTGTAAGTCACGCTGTAGGACAAGGATATCTGAGCTATTATTAAACGGTGGGTAAATAACACAATCGTCCGCAAATAGGCGTGTGTTAGAAGTTATATCATTAGGAAGATCACTAATGTATATTAAGAAGAGAATGGAGCCTAGAACAGACCCTTAAGGAACCCCAGAAAGCACAGGAGACAGAGGAGACGAAAAATTATTTGCAAAAACCAACTGTTGCCGGCCGGTCAGAAAACTGGGCAAGCAATTATAAATTAGGGGATTGAGATTCAAGACTGAAAGGTTCAAGAAAAGACGATTGTGGGGTACCTTATCAAAAGATTTTTCGAAGTCTCAAAACAATGAGTGTACAGGTACATTAATGTCTAACTGGGAACTGATGTCATTTATGTAGAGTGCAAGTTGCCTATCTCAAGATAAGTTCTTAAGGAATTCGTGCAGACTGTGCTGAGAAATGTTATTAGAAATTAGAAATCTCATGATGTGGGAAAAGATGACGCGCTCCATCAGTTTGTAACAAACACTGGTAATGGAAATTGGCCGGTAGTCAGGACATGACGTTGAAGAAGCTTTTTTGGGGACTGGAAAAAGTCTTTTCCACTTGTCTGGCGCATTATAATGACGCGCATTTTCAGCGCATCGGCCCCGTTTACAGTGATGCGATGAGCTAGTAATTTGATATGATGCGATGTGATGAGCCAGTTGTCGCATTGATGTAAACGCGGCTTGTCCCGTAGTGTGGAAATGATAACCCAAATCAACACTCAGCAGTCATCTCAAAAAGGTAGCTGGCAGCGCAATATAAGCGCCCGCTTCTAGTCCAATCTCCCTTTGTGGATATGTGGCGTAGTACGCAACCTATCATTTTTAACATGCAGTGATCATCTCAAAGAGATACTTCGCTATGCCACAATTCGTATGTACCGCCCAATCGTTGGTCGCTTTCTTGTTGTGGTCACGTGCCATTCTACTGCTCGCGTCATCATCATGTGCCGTATTAAGGGAATCCTTATCATTCTTATGAAAGCGCCGAAAGGCTTCTTGGCCCGCTCCGCGTTCTGCGTTGTACCATTCTAGGACATCGTAATCATTATCGTAGGCTGATCATCTCAAATAGCAAGTTGTTGTTGGCAAAATTTCAGCGTATGTGCGAAGCACTAAGTAGTTTTTTCGGGAATCTGGTGCTTAAGCTCATAGTGTCTACTGTACACAATAAAGGCCACCGGAGTGAAATCCTTAATGGTGCTTGTATGTGCTTGCCGAACTTCTGAATGTATTTCCAGTCATCTTAAATTTCTGTAGCGCTTTGGCTTTCGGAATGGCGCGCTCCAGTGGAGTAAAAGAAAATGAGTGCTTTTGTGGTGTAGTGGTTAATGTATCGCGCTACTAGGCTGGCGGGTCGAGTTTCGAATCCCTGTGCTGGAAGCGTTTTTCTTTTTTTTTAGGGTGACAGTAAATATATTCGGCAAGAAACGACAGACACAAGTACCACCGACCAAACCATGAGAAGATATGGAAAGAAAACTCGACCTTAAAAGGTAAAGGTCTTTTGTTTGCCACGGACATTGAAAGTGTAATCAGCACTGTGACGCTGGTTACGACAATACAATGTGAATCACTGCCCTGCCTGTCAGAGGACTGAAATGTGAGTTTTACCTCGTGGGGCTGGCTGAAATACACTCCGAGTCATTTTCGACACATTCACCGGAACCACGCCTGTAGTACCTCCCATTGACGCAGTCGCACTTGTTCCCAGGGGCACCGCACACCCTTGAGCCATCGGGACAGCTGCATTCAGCGCAAGCTCTGTGGGAAGAAAATGCAAAAGCTGTTGAACAGATGGAGAGCAGAATATCTCCGCTGTAGTGAAATTCGCATTTCGTGATAACTTCACCCAGTTTACTGTAGATTAGTTTGTCTGTCTCTTTGACAGTTGCTGCCTATTTAACCTCTTTCACGCCAACTTTGGTCACGCGATAGACAATGGTTCAAAGGCTAGACAGTCGGGACGCTTTGCTAAGGAACTGAGTTCGAAACCATTCATCGGGCCAACTTCAGGCACTACGTACGTGATACTGCATCGTGTGCATATGCGGTGAGTCAAGATGGCTACGTGGACTAGCTGGAATCTTGGATTATTGCTTACGTTTTTTAATAAAGAAAATCAAAGTGCCTTTGTGGCGCAATGGTTGAGCCATCACGCTGCTGGGCTGGCGCAGTTCCGCATCACGCCACTGGATGCGCTTTTTTCTTTTAACAGCGGAGCCGTATATGGCTAGGGCGCCACAGAATTTTCGTGTCCGCACACAAAAACTATCATAATCAATGGCTCATGGCGGTATAGGGCTAGTGTATAGAGTTTTATACAATAATTACTAGAGAGAACTGTGGCGATAGTGTCTACGAGAGCTGCAATAGGGGGAATAGTGGGAACTACATGGATTTGCCTGTTTGTCCTTCTGGCTTCAGGCTGTTTCGTGACTTTGTAAACTCGTCAGTTTCAACAAAGGATTGCGTAATAAATAAATAACGATTATTAGAATTGTCTGAAGGCAGGAACTCTGACAAAGAAGTCCGATGCTTAAAGCATTACGCCACGGACGCATGCATTGCAAGCGACATAATACTCCCTTACGAATTTATTTTCGGTGAGCCATTGCCTTGAGACGCTTGGCGCATTTCAATTTGACCACGTCGATACGCTGAATCGTTTGAATTAGTAGCGATTGTGCGTGTTCGCAGCGTGTTCTACAGTTCGAAATGTTTAGAGTGCTCTGAAATTTACGACAATGATGGCACATAAAGCGTAATAAACAAAGCCACGAGAACGTCTGAATCCACGAGCACGAAGGTCCGACAAATTCATGTACTTCCTATCAATCCCATGGTGCCGTAACGTGTGTGGCGCCAGGGTTCCCACTACTAATTATTGCAGGAAACTCGATGGGCAGAGGTGTCATAAAATTTTCTTGCCCGCACACGAAAACTATCATCATAATAGTCTCATACCCATGCAAGCACTCATACAATGGCTCATAGCTCCGTGAGGGAAAGACTACAAGCAGTCAGCAAAGTGAAGCGAACAGTGCTTACATTCTTCGGAATCACGCATAGAGTATGCGCATAGAGTATGCAGAACAGCATGTCGAAAACTGTCATCGGCTTCCTCGGATAAAACAATGGTCGGTCTCGTCGGGACTCTGCTGCGGCTCCGTAAAGAACCTTGTTGTTCAGTGTTTAGTAGGAGTTGCGATGGGGAGGCCACGCGTGGTTAGCACTGCCGAAGAGCAGCTCGCTTGCGGAGCGCAACGGCGCGAACTTAGACGAGAGCACGATCGACGGTGGCGCGCGGCAAACACCAACGAAGGACGTGTCCGACAGCCCAACCGCAAGCGGCAGGCCAGAGAGGGCGACGTGTTTCGCGAAACGGAGAATACGGCGAGGAAGCGCTAAAGCCTCTGGTCATAGTCAGTGATTTCAATGTGGATGCGTCGAAACCAAAACAGAAAAAGGAGTGCTTTACGCATTATGTGTTGGCGACATTTAACTTGCGGTGCCACACCGATCCGGCCATACCGACCACATAGCGGCGTACGTGCATCGATGTGACATTGTCAAAGAATGTTTCCGCAGTTGCGAGTATGCCGATCAGTGTGGGTATTAGCCACCAGAAAGCCATTGTGACCGTCTTTACTAAATGACAATGTGTGATGCAATAAAGTCTTTACCGTTATGTTTAGAGCTCTGCTGGTCATCCACCTTTTTTATAATGACGTTAAATGGATTCGGCTAGAACCGACAGGCACAAATACCACCGACCAGTCCAGGCCGAACCATGCGAAGATATTGAAAGAAAACTCGACTTTAGCATGTAAATGTTTAATGTTTGCCATGGACGTTGAAAATGTAATCAGCACTGCGACGCTGGTTACAGCCGTACAATGTGAGTCACTGCCTTGCCTGTCACAGGACTGAAATGTGAGTCTCACCTCGTGGGGCTGTAGAAAATACAGTCCTCCTCATTTCGGACGCATTCATCGGAATCGGCCATGTAGTACTTCCCATTCATGCAGTGGCACCTGCTCCAGGGGCTACCGCACGTACTTAAGCCATGGGGACAGGTGCATTTAGCGCAAGTTCTATGGGAAGAAAATACAGAAATTGTTGAATAAACCGATAGCAGAATACCTCAGCTGTACTAAAATTCGCATTTTGTGGTAACTTCTACCAGTGTAGTGTAGAATAGTCTGTCTCTCTGTGTGTCAGTTGGTCCCTATCTAGCCTCTTACACGCCAGCTTTGGTTGCTGGTTGGACAATGGTCCAATGAATAGAGAATCGGGATGCTTTGCTGAAAAAACTGAGGAGCCACCCATCGGCCCAACCTCAGTCACTGGATACTTGATACTACAATTTTTGTATATGTGGTGAATGAAGACTTTGATTAGGCTAGTTAGAATCTTGGTTTCATGGTTATGTTTTTGGTGCCCCACTGTTAGGCGCCCGTTGCTACGGCGAACTTCGGCTTCGTACCTAGTAACCGAGTGAACGGGCACATTGAAAGATGAAAGCGTACGCGGAGTGCAACGGGGGATGGAAGACGTGAGGAGGAAAGCAGATTAAGAGATGCAGCGGAGTCATGACCCGGAAGGCCGAAGAGGAGGGTATGGCGAAAGGGCTAGAGGAAGGCGTCGTGCGGGACGGTGGCTACGAAATGGTGCCAGAGTAACGTGCGTCGTCTGTGAGGCGTTACCCACGCGCTGGCGGTCGCGATCTCCAGATTAGCTAGGAAGTGGCGCCAAACTTCCTTTCATTTGCAACGTGTCGCGCAAGATAGATTGTTCGTGCCATCCAATACATCGCGAAATGAAATCACAGATAGAGCTGCACTCGAATTTCGCATTAGGGAGTATCGTAAACGTGGGTTAGCTTTTTTTCTTTGCACTCGTGTCGTGGATTTCTTTGTTTTTGTCCCTTGTGTTTGCGCTGATTTTTCGTGATGATGTAGACATGTGCTGTTCTTCAATGAACCTTTTTCACGCTGACAAAGGTCATTGTAGCTGCAGGACCGGGTAGGTACCACTGTTCAAAGAAACCCTTGGATGCCTACTTGGAGCACTAGGTATTTGCCAATCCGTCTGTGCTAGACTTCAAAGATCCTCCTAGATGCCAGCTTGGGTAACCAGATGTGTGCCACTAGGTGTGCGCCGCGCTTCAACAAAAGTAGTGGTTGCCAACTTTTGTAGTAGATATGTGCCACTAGGAATGTGCCTCCATACAAAGATGTAAACGATTCCATAAGTTCCTTCGATGCTGAGCGGAATCGAGCCCACGTCACAAGGGTTCCTCACAGACAGCAAGCTGGCGCCCTAGCAGGCTGCGCCACAAATGTGCTGGTTATGTGCCTCTTTTCAGCGAAAGTTTTACGCGCCAATGCTCTAGCGAGCTGCGCCAAGAATGCACCGTGTGTGTGCCGCTCTTCAATGAACCTCTCGCTATTTCGGGTGGCCGAGTATGTGTCGCTGAGTGTTCGGTAAGCGAGGGAACGACTCTTAGCGCTCTCAGGCGCCGGCGCGCCACGCTTCTCGTCTTAGAGGCCACGCGCGGACCTATGCATGGGAAGTGCCGGTGGAAGGCGCAGCGTGGCGAGAACCAAGCGCGATAGCGTAGCCTGTTTGCAGCATAATGCTTTTCTCAGTGTTCGCTTGCACCGGCTCTCCATCGCACTTCGGAGACCGCGTGAAGGCTATATGGCGGCGGCGCTAGATGGCGCCAAGTGTTCCTCAGTAAGCGGGAAAGAGGATCTCCGCTACAGTACAGGCCCCATGCATGATTCGATTCGATGGTGGCCACATGTTCTATCGCCACATTTATTCAACTCTAAGCGCATTACTGGGGAGAGGCACCGAGAAATGGGTTCCACCCAATGTTCATTACGCTAACTTGGGTAAGTGGTCACGTGATGCTTTGTGCCGCTCTTCCTTGAAAGTCGTTCACGTCTACTTGCGTCACTGGGTGTGCGCCGCTTGTTATGTGGTGCTCTTCACTAAACCTTTTTCCTGGCAACCCTGGTCACTGTGTACGTACCGCTCTTCAGTGCCCCCAAAACATTTGGCAGAACGCATCTCACGATGACTTTCAACGGTATTACGTTAGCATTGAATCGATAGAGCGGCACAATGTGCTGACGTCATTGAAGCAAGTTATGTATGTAGCACATACTGCAGCAGGCCTACTGCTTCGCGCTTTCCCCAAGAGCAGTCGGCGCCATAGAGGGGATCCGCAGCGAAGCCTGCGCGTGGACTCTGGAATACATGACGCGCAAGTGTATGCGAACCACGGAGGAAGGGAAAACTGAGTGGCCTTGAGGTTAATGTTTTTTACGCTTACTGACGCCGGAAGTTAGCGTTGCTCCGCCATCTTGTTGGGGCAGCACCTCCGCTCTCTTTTACATTTCTCTGCTTCGGTGCGCCACCATGTCGCGTTGTGTTGACGTGCGCGCGCCGTAGTGATGCGAACAACGGATCCAATCGCGGTGTATGCCGTGGCGATACCGTTGCCGAAGTCAATTCTCCCATGTATGGCATTGAATGGAGTTCGTAATGAACTCCGCAAGATTGACTGTGGGTCCAGTCCCGCGCTATTTTTGCCGGCTTTGCGGAAATTAAATCTTTGCGTTCTCACTGCACTGAACGACGTCACAGGCGATGACCGGCAGCAAATTTTACGCACATCACGACCTACGGCTAGCCCATCTGCAGTTTCTGGGAAAAAACACGTGTGCTGGGCGTGATTGTTAGGAATCATTTTGCTTGACAAACAAGATTCTCGCGGCCGCGCACAGCGGAGATGTGACAAGCCACAGCGCGCCGGTGAACAGGTCGTTATGCGCCTAAATACAATGAGTGTGGCCTGAGGTATATTGTTCGCACGGTAAGTGAAGCTTCATGGAAGCAAAGTTTTCGCTGCGTGCCCAACAGTAAGCGCCTATGCGTGCGCCTAGCGCGTTGACTGGGCGTACCTGCGACTGTCAGCCATTTCATGTGCGCGCAGGGTTACGTTCTTCTGTCGAGCCTTGTCGACTCGTGCAGTGTAACCGCCAACCTTCACTTCCTTGCACCCGTTAAACCCACAGCTATGGCATCTGCGGTAAAGAGGGTTCGTCCCTTAATTACCCAGAGCAGCCGCTTCTTTTCATCCTTCCACATGGCCTTTTTCATCCTTCCAGGCGTGCCAGAAATGCGTCTTCAGCTGTCAAAAGCAGGGACACTGCGTAGCTGTTACTGACCCGCAAGCCTTTTATCGTAGATATTCTGAAGCACAGTGGTTTCGGTCAGCGATGACGCTTTATGACGAGTCTACCAAAGACGGCGAATGGCTTTCCAGATCGTCCGTGGCGTGGTGCTTGGGGTACGGCGTTTTCATAGAGTTTCTTACAAAAATTATTGTATGAAACTCTATGGGCGTTTCACGCGCGCTCGTTTTACGCTTTTTACATCTTCCAGGCCCACCTGGACACAACAACAGCCAGTATAGAGATCGGTCTGTATAACATAGTGGAACGAAACACGGAGACTCAGTCATGCACACGACACCTTTGCCCCGGTACGAGACGCATGAGGCAGCGCGCGCATGAGCACACAACACCACAACAAACCACCACTGTGGTCCGATAACATGGCCGCTACAGCGAAAAATACCATTTGACTTCCTCCACACTCTTCTCCTAACGAGCGGAGGGGGTAAGGTCTGTGCTCAACGTTTCTTTCTTCCTCCGCGAACGTCGAGAAAGACGCCCATGTGGCAACTCGGCTCCACTCTGCATCGTCTAGTGGTACTGCTGAGATCTGCGCCCGTAACATCGGAGACGTGATTCACGGCACGCCATAGTGTGCGAGCGCTGAGAATGGCTTCTTTTGTTCACGCAGACCCGATGGAATAAGATCGGTGACCCAAGTTCCGGAAACGTTCGTTGACAAGTGGCACACACCCAGTACATTCAATCGTGCAGCTCTATAAAGCGTTGGCATGAAATATTTTTATTGAAAAGTGGCACAGAACAAACAAATTTGTGGCACAGCCTGCTAAAGCGTTGGCTTTTTGCCCATGAGAAGCTTTTTCGATTCCACTGCGAATGAAATAAATTTGTAGGATCTTTTCTTTTTTCATCTTAGTTTGGCGCATTTGCAGTGGCACATTCCTAGTTACTAAGTTGGCGTCCAATATGTTCATTGAAGATGGTCACAGTCGAACTGGCACATATCAGTGACCCACGTCAGCGTAAGAGTTATTCGTCGGAAGCTGGCATAGACATGGCGAAAGAGGCAGAGTTGTGTTGAACAGTGATACCTATGCAGTCCCGCATCTACAATGGCCCATGTCGGCGTGAAAGAGGTTACCTTGAACTCAGCACATATCTACACATTGCCGACTACACAGTGACTGAACTTGTGCCTGCGGTTGGTTTCGAACCTTTTCCCTCAGCACCGTAGCCCGGTGTGCTACCAATTTGACTTTGTGCTATCCAGTAACCCAGGTAGGCGGGAAAGCGGTTACAGGCAAACATGCATATGCGGGTAGATATACAGCTCGCGAAAAGTACTTGACAAGCAAAAATGATTCTACCGCATAAAATGTTTTTTATTTGTCCGCTGCTGGGCACAATCGAACCCGCGTCACATATTTCGAAAAAAGCTTGTCTCAACATCTATTCACGTATGTGTGACACGGTAACTTTGTAGCGGCTCCGCTAGATGGCACACGGTGTCCAGAGGGGAGCGAGTTAGAGGAGCCCGGATGCATGCGCGCCCCATACATGACACCTTTCGGCAGTGACGGTGCGGCTTGTCGCTACGTTCCTTCGATGCTTTGACAGAAGAAAGATGGAGAAAAACTTAGAGAGGCCGCTAAAGTTCAAGTATGATGTATTTGCTGATGTATCAAATTACCTTAGTATACAGATGAAAAGTATTGTACCGGATACAATTATTCAGCTTGCATCTTGTACATTCGCAAATCAAATCTGCATAGCCCTGCGCTGCAACAGTGACCGCCATCCGTGTCCATTGAAGACACAGATTCCAGTGTTCACCGAGCGCCCCTATTTGCTGTTCTGTTGGTTCAAATCTGCCTGTATTATATAGAGCGTGTTGCATTGCTGGCCGGATATGCTGTAGTGAACGTATGCAGATGTATAGGTACATACCACTGTTGTACTCGTGCGTTACGAAGGAGTAGGTTTTCTTTTAACTGGGTTGCGCGAAAGGACGATCTCTTTCTACCGGCTTTGTAGCGGCGGTGAAAGCACGATCACCACCGGCTACACCGAAAAACGGGCGAAAGAGCTCAAGAAAGCTATTCACGCCGATTTTTGTCCAGGCATGGTGTTAGCATTATTTCATAAAATGAGGAAACTACGAAAGCGCAATTTGTAGACTGCGGAACAAGCTGCCATTGATTGCTTTCCATTCATGTTTTTTCATGTACAACAGAAAAATATGATTCGAGGCTTAAGCCATCTAAAAAGAAAATATGGAGTTCCAAGGTTGACCGTACCTGTTGCGTTACTTCACAGCATTACATGTTATCAATGCTCACAGAAGATAGGGCCTCAAAATTAAAATCTCTGTGAGTGGAACACAGCCTTACCTTGTGCTGGAATAAGGCGGCCAGCACACATTAATGTCACGAACACACTGATTACCACTGGCGGTGAGGTATACGCTTCCGTCTCGGCACGTGCAGTCGCTGCCTGTCAATTCGCAGTGATCACTGCCACGTGAACACCAGCAAGAAAAACAGCCCGGCTTGGAATTCCTGGAAAAAACAATGAGATAGCCAAATGGGGCCCTATTTATTTAAGCATGGTAAAATGCAAAGGTAGGGCTATTTGTCTTCTTATACTGCTGGTATATTACGATATATATTTAAACACTTTCTGTAAGTGCAGAATACGACGCGCAAAAAGGTAGGTATGTACCCTCCAGAAAAATAGTGGAAAGTGATATGAAAAGGGTCACTATCTTCCGACTAGTAGAAAGGCCAGGGTTATAATGACTTTTCAAGTCAGTTCATAATGCCGACTTATACCTTACGAGCAGTCTAGAAGTTTGTTAGTGTAAGAATATTTTTAAAGCGTTAGCTTTTTCCTACATTGTTTCTTAGTCTCGTGTCTTTGTTGACATGGCTACCTCGCGCAGTGCGGGATTTTCCCATTGATGGAAGTACGCGTGGCATCGCGTTCCGCTCCACCATCGAAGAAGAGAGTTCGGTCACGTGATGCGCTCGGTTCCCTTGCACACCATCAGATGGTGTAACATTTTACGCGCCACAACTTCTTATGCAACAATCTATCGGGATGCATAAGAGGTTATAAATCAACATCATCATAGTCATCATATTTTCAGGTTATCGCGATGGATACTGAATCAAAGGAGGGGTCAAGAAAGTTAGCAAAGTACAGGGTAAGTTAAAGTGTAAACACAATCCCAGGGGTCAGCAGAACGATAGTCGGAGGAACAGATAGAGTAAATTTGCTGCAAATAATGGAAACGGAAGAAATAAAAAGAACATGGGGATATTTTAAAACGGCCGGTGAAAAAGAAACTGGAAGCGGAAATCTGGAGGTTAACAGAATGCGCTCCAAATCGTAACCTAAGAACAGAAACATACCCTAGAAAATATTCTGAGCATAATTAGGCATGTGTCAGCTGCAACAAAAGCCCGGAGGGAACTCAGTACATCTCAATGGCATCTGAAGGTATTCACCAGGCGAAACCCGTACATAACGGACACCTTACAGAAGTGCTGGAATTCGGAGTATATTGAGACATTAGCTGGTGAGCAGTAACAGTACAAATACATATACATGCTTTAAAGACGAGAAAGAAGATTAAGAAGATGTAGGACAAATGTTAAACGGAAAAGCATGCACAGCAGACCCGATTAGCTCAAGCGGATAGGTGACTATTTGTCACCACCCCGTTTCAATGGGGATGCGAATAAATAGAATTATTATCACTGACAGCTTAGCCCACTGTAGTAAGAAACTAACATGGCAACCTTGAAGAAGCGAACAGAAGCCACGACAAAGAAGGAAAAGCGCGAGCTCGAGACGAACCTGCTTGGGAGCTCGAGGTTTCCGGATCGATCGAACGCACGTTTGAATTGTTGACTTCCTTTTACGTGTTTTTGTGATAGGAGCGAATCTTCATTGGGATTAAGTACAGCCATATCGTATAGGATGTATGCGGGTACTATTTGTAAGGCAGCTTCTCTTTTTTGTACCAGCTTTCTGCTGTACTGCTGTAGGCTGCTCCTTTTGTTACGGGGGCAGAGACCTCGTCAGGCAACCATGCCTTAGTCTCTGCCACTCACAGGATGATGTGATTTTCCTGCAAGTATAGAACCGACCGACCGACCGACCGACCGACCGACCGACCGACCGACCGACCGACCGACCGACCGACCGACCGACCGACCGACCGACCGACCGACCGACCGACCGACCGACCGACCGACCGACCGACCGACCGACCGACCGACCGACCGACCGACCGACCGACCGACCGACCGACCGACCGACCGACCGACCGACCGACCGACCGACCGACCGACCGACCGACCGACCGACCGACCGACCGACCGACCGACCGACCGACCGACCGACCGACCGACCGACCGACCGACCGACCGACCGACCGACCGACCGACCGACCGACCGACCGACCGACCGACCGACCGACCGACCGACCGACCGACCGACCGACCGACCGACCGACCGACCGACCGACCGACCGACCGACCGACCGACCGACCGACCGACCGACCGACCGACCGACCGACCGACCGACCGACCGACCGACCGACCGACCGACCGACCGACCGACCGACCGACCGACCGACCGACCGACCGACCGACCGACCGACCGACCGACCGACCGACCGACCGACCGACCGACCGACCGACCGACCGACCGACCGACCGACCGACCGACCGACCGACCGACCGACCGACCGACCGACCGACCGACCGACCGACCGACCGACCGACCGACCGACCGACCGACCGACCGACCGACCGACCGACCGACCGACCGACCGACCGACCGACCGACCGACCGACCGACCGACCGACCGACCGACCGACCGACCGACCGACCGACCGACCGACCGACCGACCGACCGACCGACCGACCGACCGACCGACCGACCGACCGACCGACCGACCGACCGACCGACCGACCGACCGACCGACCGACCGACCGACCGACCGACCGACCGACCGACCGACCGACCGACCGACCGACCGACCGACCGACCGACCGACCGACCGACCGACCGACCGACCGACCGACCGACCGACCGACCGACCGACCGACCGACCGACCGACCGACCGACCGACCGACCGACCGACCGACCGACCGACCGACCGACCGACCGACCGACCGACCGACCGACCGACCGACCGACCGACCGACCGACCGACCGACCGACCGACCGACCGACCGACCGACCGACCGACCGACCGACCGACCGCTGAGCTTGCGCTACCAGGCCAGGCAAGGCGTGTACGGATTCAACCTGAGACATGACACGGACCGAGCCGGCGCTACCAGACCGGCCGGGACGAGACTGGCATGTCGTACGGTAAACCTGTGTTCCGGCCAGAGCTGTGATGCAGACCAGGCTGAACGGATCGGTGCTGTTCCCGCGGTGAACGAGCGTTCGAGCCCAGCGGTACCAGACGGCATTGGTCGAGAGCGACAAGTTCGGGCGAGACACGTGAAAAGGGACCGGCATAACCTCGTGCAGGGATCGTGGCCACGGTGCAGCGTTGCTGACCGCGTGGGCCTACCGTGCTGTCGCGTGAGCAGTTCATCATCTGGCCGTTTGCTGGCCGTTTGTCCGACGAAATCGTACAAACGGCGCTCTAAGTCTACACGCGCCGACACCTCCGACAGCGTCAACTACTGTGAGGGGCCTTACGAAGATGCGCAGACTCATCGTATTGTCAGGGAGACGCGCGCTGTGACAACTCGCGTTAGTCGTGGACTGCGTGGATCGTATATAAATAGTTCAGCGTCTTGTTAACTCATCATAAGTGTAATTGTTGCCATCTGTCGGGGATAAATTGTTGTCCTGTCTACGACTTTGCTTCCTGCATCTGAGTCCCTGGTCCCACGAACTACCCCACTTACCTATGTTGCTGGCACAGTATTTGCACAGCACTTGTTTATATTCAACTGGTGATGATATTTCGCGGGCTAACAAATGTTGAAGGTAATCGCTTAACTCAAGATACACCTTTCTGTACCGGAAGGTTCTCGAGTGGTTCTATCTGTTGTCTATGTTATCGCGGAGCATTGTGTAATCAAATTCTGCAGACAATGGGAATACTGGTGTACATTCTAGTAGTTACACTAGCACCAGCGATTGGGCTGGATAGTTCATTGACCTTTCTATAAATAGCTGACGCCTCTAATCTGCAGATCAGATTTCGACGATCGCCGACTGTGCTCGCCGTTCTGCTTTGAGTGTCACTTGCTGTTGTGGGCAGAAGTTCACCCTATGAAAAGTTGACATTCAATGTAGCATACGCTAAAGGCGAAAACCGGCGCACTCACGACACACTCAATAAATTACTTGACATTCTCATCCGAATGCGTCGTTACTTCCTGTTACTTGAGTTCTACCACCAAAGGTCGCGGGTTCGAGTGCCTTAATTCACTGTGCCTTAAAAACCTTAGCCTTAATTAACACCAAATTTCATGTGTTTGACTGCCTTCAGTGGTCGTGGGTTCATCCACTAATGGTAGCACCATGAATTTCGGTGACATGGAATTTTGGGTCCAACCAAAGGTCGAGGTTTCGACTCCCGTCAAAGGTCGTGCGCGCGAAGGGCTGAATTAGCACCAAATGTAATGGGTTCGACTCCTATAAATGGTCGCAGGTGGCACCAGAAATTTTGGTGTCATTGAGTTTAGGTTCCATAACGCCGGATATCGGAATTTTCGTCCGTTGAGTCGTCTAAGGCTTTCTTCGCGTTGATAAGTTAGTTTCGCGATTCGCCGTTTTCCTACTGTCTTCTTCCCCGTCGCTGCAACGCGACAATATTGTGGAAGTTGTTCGCCGTCGCGACCACCAGCCCTCGCCTTTCGCTTCCGTTTTCCACCGCGTCGCGTTAACGAGATAGTGTTTCGCATCGTTTGGTCGAGAGTGGGTGCGGCGAGGTCTGGCTCCCGCCGTGTTAGCCCGGCAGCTGCCCCCACGGCGAGGTAAACTGGATTTCCGGAGCAAGGGGCAATGACCCTCATGGCGAGGTAAATTGGCTTTCCGAAGCAAGGGGCAATGTCCCTCATAGCGAGGCAAACTGGCTTTCCGGAGCAAGGGGCAATGAATCCCACGGCGAGGCAAACTGGATTTCCGAAGAGCATCGGGGACATCGAAGTGACGGATGGTCGCAACAAGTGATTACGCCGATATTTGCTTGGAGCAGATACTGAAATAGCGCAGCTGCCACGTGCGATGCTTTCGAATCTTTCCAACGCCGTTGACAAAAGCAGAACAAGTCAAATTTAACAATCAGCGATTTATTTTGTAGTATTTCGGCTATTGTAAATAATATGCCGCTGCTTTTCCCTTCCAAAGTTAAACTCATGCCGATAAGAACGTAAGCCTTTCTTGGCGAGTGCTTTTTTGTGCCCAGGAAAGCTTTTACATTGCCACAAAAGGTTATCTTTGAGTGAAACATATCACGCACGTTTGTAGTAACAAACGCGGTTATAAAAACCCACGTAAACGCGTCAACCAGGCACATCACGGTTACTGCAGTGCAGGAAAATCTTTCCACAGGTAACTGCCGTATTAAAGAGACATCACTCACGTTCTATTGAGATGCAGGCCGCAGTCCTCAGCGTGGACGATGCAACGTCCTTTGTTGTTCAAGTACACCTGTCCGTGTTTGCACACGCAATTGCCGGTCCCCAGCGCACATCTTGATCTGCCATTCTTACAGAAACAACTAATGCAGGATGCACGCTGATCACCTGTAAATATCGAGCGTCACTTTTAAGGCGCGCACTCAGAATAGGCGTGATAAGCTAGCTGTTCTATAGCATCACATTTCATAAATGACAACTGGTCATTGGACGACAACCTTTGTTAGATCGCTGGTTCGGCACACATGGTCCTCTACTTGGCCTTGCTCGCAGTTCATTAGGCATGGCGAGTATGATGGTCATTACGGTTGTAATTGTCGTTAGCCTATTATGTGCGATGCTGCATTAAGAGGAAGCTTTAGCTCGGGCCCAACTCCGACGCGGCCTATTCAAATACATGTAAAAACGCAAAAACGTTTTTCTGAGATAACCCCTGGACCGATTTTAATGAAATTTGTTGCTTTTGAGAGAGAAAGATAAATTCTAGTGACTGTTGGAAGCGGAATTTTAATTTAGGGCTTGCATTTTGTTGAAGAGATTTACAAAATTTCAGAAGTATGAAAAAAATAGAAGCACGAAGTTTACAAACTAATAGCTCTGCATCAAGAACAGATATCGCGGTTCTGTAAACGGCATCCATTAGATCATTCAAAGCGGACAAATTTCATATGTCATTTTACATCTTACGTGAGTTTGTTACGTAGTTTACGAGGGTTCTGCAAAAGTTGTAATTACATATTAATAAATTTTTTGCGATTCATGTATAAGATGTCAAATTTGTCCGCTTTAGATGTGCTATTAGGTACAATTCACAGAATTGCGATATCACCTATTCTTGCTGAGTTACAGAGTTGTAAACTTGATAGTTTGGTTTGCGAAAAATTTGCGATTTTTGCAAATTTTTAATAAAAAGTTGACGACCTAAATCGAAATTAAGTTTTTCTTTTAAATGCAACAAGCCCCGTCAAATTTGGTGCTGTGGTTGCCGAGAAAAACGAATTCTCCTTTTACATGTATTTAGGTAGGAGCACCCGAGCTAAAGCTTCCTCTTAAGAGGAAGCTTTAGCTCGAGTGCTCCTATCTAAATACATGTAAAAGGAGAATTCGTTTTTCTCGGCAACCACTGCACCAAATTTGACGAGGTTTGTTGCATTTAAAAGACAAACTTAAAATCTAGTGACTGTTTGTTTCGAATTTTCGAGTTTGGTTGTCAATTTTTTATTAAAAATTGGCAAAAATCGAAAGTTTTCTAAAAACGAAACTATCAAGTTTACAACTGCGTAACTAAACAACTAAAAATGATAATACAATTCTGGGAATTGCATCTAATAGTACATCTAAAGCGGACAAAATTGATATGTTACACATGAATATAAAAAAAATTTAATCATAAGTAAATACAACTTTTGCAGAACCGTTGTAACCAACGTAACAAATTCACGTAAGATGTAAAATGACATATTAGATTTGTCCGCTTTGAATGATCTAATGGATGCCGTTTACAGAACCACAATATCAGTTCTTGATGCAGAGCTATGAATTTGTGAACTTCGTGCTTCTATATTTTTCAAACGGTCAAATATTTGAAAATCGTTTTAAGAAAATTCAAGCCCTAAATCGAAATTCCGCTTCCAACAGTCACTAGACTTTAACTTTCTCTTTCAAATGCAACAAATTTCATCAAAATCGGTCCAGGGGTTATCTCATAAAAACGTTTTTGCGTTTTACATGTATTTGAATAGGCCGCGTCGGAGTTGGGCCCGAGCTAAAGCTTCCTCTTAAGGGCTAGCCCAATCATATCATTTGGATTACAGTATAGCGCTGGCGAGCAAGGACAGAGGTGCGTCGTAGGAGAATGATGCGCTCCCCTCTGTCCTTGTTCGCTAGCGCTAAGATGTTATCCAAGTTCGAATACTAAAACGCCCATGATACAGCCAGTGCTTCATCTCATTTCCAGTTACACGTACACTGCGTTATGCGGCTCCATCGGTATATTATAAACGTAAAATTATTCATATCTCCGTGCACCAGTGGTTATTGTTACCAGGCGTACATGCTTTTCTTTTAAGGACGGCCTTCTGACTGCTAAGTAGCCACAAAACTTTACTTATACCCCCAAAAACTTTGTACGACATTGATTCCAATGTTTTAGACAGCTTCAAAGCGTGATGTCCGACTTTAACGAAAATATCGAAGCAGCACATTGAAAATATTTTCTGCACTAAACAAAGTGTAAAACAGCGTGGAAATCTTCCGGGTATGTATAAAAGAGAATGAAGGCCATACGTATAGGTGGCTGTCATTTTCGCGCAAATGTACATTCAGAGAAAAAAGATGCTATAGATCAATGGCTTTAAAGCGAGAACAAGCGACGTTTGGAGCATTACATTTCGAAATTGTCGCATAGTGGAGAAGAAGCATTCTATGTTTCGACGTAATGAAGGCAACTTTAATTTTCTCCAAATAATTATCATGACAGTGGCAGTGGGTAAGAGGAAGAATGAATAGGATCTTTGAAGATATGGCACAAAGTTATAGCTAGAATGCTATCAAGGCAAAAAACCCCAACAGCACCAAAAAAATATTGCTCCTCGCAAGAGAACAGCAGGTAGTTCTTACTGATCATGGATATTCCCCTTCAACCGCAAAGATTGAAGTCCCACTTCACAACATACCTGGAGCCCTGGGTAGTTACTTCCCTCCTCTACATACTGAGCAAATACTCACTCTAACGCAGTTTTAACTGAGCCTAGACATTGCAACGGTAAGCTATATGAGCCTTCGAAGGTTTTGATTTTGTTCCTACTGCAAAGTATGAACGTTTCTAGTATCTATATAGTACCCTCTAAGCCTGCAAGCTTTGTAGCGCTCTTGAGCACAGCTAATTCCGCAGCTGCTCGCTTCATTAATTGAAAGCACCGTGCGCTGCCCTTTAGCTCTGAACACATGCATGACCGAAATCTTTGTTCGCTTTGACGCTACCAGAGGGGCAGTAATGAAATGATATGCAAAATATACATTTCAAGGTGTAGATAACCATTTTCGAGCCAACACAAAACGAAGCCGTGCACAGGGATTGGGGCATGATAAAACTTGTGATATAGAATGAGCTTGACACTTCACGTCTCGTTTCTAGACTAGAAGGATTCGCATTGCATTTTAGCGCTGTGACACTTGTACATGAAGAATAGTCATGGAAGATAACCATTTTCGAGCCAACACAAAACTAAGCCGTGCACAGGAAGCGTGATCACAAATAGCGCTCACCGTAAACAATATCTGGAAGCGCCAGATTAAGTAGAACGTACACGTACACGCACAATGATAAGGATTTCATAGTTAGTCCAACACGTATCCGGAGAAATCTTGAGAGTATCTAAATTTTGTCTCATGAGAAGCATAGCAATTGACTTTAAAGACGTTTATGTTTTTTTTATAATTCACATTAATAAGGAGCTACACGATAATAAAGCCTGGCGATGGGCGCCTCACAGTCTCTCCCACTGTGTGTCTCACAATACCGTCTTTCAAAGCAGTTCCCTTTGTCCTAAGTAAATTTATATGATTCCATAGCTTAGACACGTTTTAAAAGCACATCTGGCGGTGAGTCGCGCGGCAATTTGGCGTGTATTCGCGGGCTGCTTTCACGCTCGGAAAAACACTTTCATATAGCACGTATTGGGCAACAGAATGCTGTATCGCGAGTTTCTTTATGTTGCTCTACAATTTTCTCACTGGCACTTTTCATATATTTAAAACAATTGATAACTTGGAGACTTTAATAAGAATAATTACGCAATTATGCGGAATGCCGTACAATTATCTAAGTATCTCGAAGTGAAGGCAAAAAAATTACCTTGGTTGGTTTCAGCTATGTGGCATTCACATATTTTAAGGTTTGCTCAAGTTACGTGAAAGACCCCGTATGCGAAACGAAGCTTGCATGAAGCGGTTACGAAAATGCTATATATTCGCCCATTTTATTCCTCCATTTTGGACATGGGAGAAACCGTTGCGCGCATGTTCTCTGGCTGACCCGTATGACGGCAATGTGACAAATCTTATAAAGCCTAGCATTTCCTCACTTCTTTTTATTTATTTCAAATGTACAGGCTGCTTCTCGGGCGATCACCGCTGTGGGTATGTGCATCTGTGTGGAAGTCATCCCGATCAGTATAAATGTGAAGTGGCGCTTCGTGCCCGATCCGCCGTTATGCGTATGTTGTAGCCGCGTTTCCATGAATGCGACAGTATGCGACGGCAGCGCTCGACATTTTCCAGTGCATGGCGAGTAGTGGGATTGGCCAGCGTTTACATGTAGCGCATTGCCCTTGGTGCTATGGTGGCGGACAACGGTGTCACACATCGAAGGAAAAGCAGCACTTCTGGCGTCGAAACTGGGGATGGCCATTTTCTCAGCAATCTTGCGGTCCCGCAGTTTGGCGAGTGCTGCAGATGCACAGCAAGTTTCCATCCCATAATCCATAAAGCGATGCGATCTCGTGCTCATGTACTCCGATATGCGACTTTTCTCTTTATTTCTTGTTTAGCTTGGCTTGCCACCCGGCATAATGTCAATATGACACTAAATATAAGCTATCAGGTCCATTTCCTAGAGATACTAGACATCGGTAACTCCTCCTCTTTCCCTTCCCTCTGACCATCGCTCTCTCTTTATTTATTTATTTATTTATTTATTTATTCCTGAAATGCCCCTGGAGAGGGGTCTTACATGGGGCGTTGGCAGCTTCAAAGAAGCTGTTCGTTGGCAGCCTTGAACTTAGTCGCACTGGAGTGGTCCGCCGCTTTTTCAGGCAGACCATTCCAGTCTCTCGCTGAACGTTGAAAAAACTAATGCAGATGGGATGATGTGCGCGCATGCGGGGGGTATACTGACTTTGAATGATTAGTCTGGGATGAATGGCGGTGAGCGGGCGACATGATACTGTTACCAATTGGGGCATGATAAAACTTGTGCTATAGGATGAGCTTGGACACTTCACGTCTCGTTTCTAGACTAGAAAGATTCGCATTACATTTTAGCGCTGTGACACTAGTACGTGAAGAATAGTCATGGAAGACAAATCGGGCTCGCGGGTTTGGACAGATTCAAGCATGTTAGAAAGATTATTGTGATGAGGGTCCCAAACTGAGCATGCGTATTCATGTTTGGGCCTTATCAAATATTTGTAGGCATGACTTTTTACCAAAGGAGGGGCGAATTTCACATTTCGCCGGAGAGAGAGAGAGAGAGAGAGGTGAATACAGGAAGGCAGGGATGTTAACCAGTCAATAGTCTGGTTGGCTATCCTACGCTGGGGATGGGAGAAGGGGAGAGAGAGAAGGGAGAGAGAGAAGGTGTAGATACTTGTACGGACAGCACTTGAGTTAAAGCCGCTCGCGCAAACCAGAAGTTCTGAGAAAACACAAAAGTGCCTTCATTGCCTTCTGATCCGATGATCGGTCGGGACGGTGCTCTAGTATTGTCTGTTCCCTCAGAGGACGATCATCTAATTTCCTCAATGTGTTGGACAAAGATTGTGTTTGTGCTTGAAATTGAGGACAATGGCACAATAAGTGGTCAATGTTCTTCTCGCATCCGCAAACATCACATGCAGGATTATCAGTCATTCCAATTAGTGCTGAGTAGGAATTTGTGAAGGCAACTGCAAGCCATAACCGACACAAAAGAGACGCTTCACGCCGGTGCAGACCGGCTAGACGTCTGAGCTGAAGTGACGGGTTTAGTCTGTGCAGTTTTGTGCGCCTTGTATGAACGGTATTCCACTCTGCTAAGGAGATCGTGCGTGCTAGAATGCCAAGTCGTCTCGCGGCATCGGTCCTTGAGAGAGAAATGGGGACGCAGCGATCTTCTTGGTTTGATGCGCGAGCTGCCTTATCGGCGTCATCATTTCCTATGATACCGCAATCATCTGGTATCCAATGAAAAGAGATATCATGGCATTTTGCTATTAACTGACGGACAAGTTCCCCGATTTCGCACGTGAGCTGATCGTCAGTTCCATGTCGGAGAAACGACTGCACACATTGCAAGGCCGGCCTTGATTCGCAGAAGACTGTCAATTATCTAGGACTTTCAGCATTTATCACATGAAGTGCGTCGCGGAGAGCCGCGAGCTGTGCAGCTGCAGACGTAGTGACATGGGCAGTCTTGAACCGCTTGGTTATCCTCATTGCTGGCATAAGTACAGCGCCACCAGAACTGGTTGATGTAGTTGATCCATCAGTGTAGACGTGTGTGCAGTCGCTGCATTTCTCGTACAAGAGAAGTTAGTTGTTGAGCGCTGATCATGGCAAGTCCGACTTTTTCTGAAGTCCTGGGATTGTAAGGTTCACTTGAGTACGGCGCTTACACCATGGAGGAATGGAAGGCCTTGCCACATGTGCGTAACCTGACCTGAAAGAGGCACGGTGCGCGAAGACAGTCGCACTGAATGTCGTGTGGGGCCTATCTACTGGGAGACTTGCTAGGTGGTGGGTAGGGGTCCGTGCGAAGTGTCTTATGTGCACATGCATTGTTTCAACGCTAATGTGCGTTCTAATAGTGGAATCTTGAGCGACTGCAATAACTTCAGTCGTTGACGCACTCCGTGGTAGACCAAGACATATCTTCAGGGCTTGTTCTTGGATCTTTTAGATTATATTCAGGTTAGTTCTGCAGGTGTTGGACATGACCGGTAGGCTATGCAGCAGGAATCCAATAAAGAGGACCCTGTACAGTTGCAGCATGGAGTGTATTCGCACTCTCCAGGTCTTTCCTGCAAGGAACTTAAACACATGGCAAATTCCTGTAAGACGTTTTTTCACATAATTCACGTGAGGGGTCCAGGAGAGATTTTTGTCAATGACCACTCCCAAAAATCTGTGACTCGTGCTGTACGATATCAGTTGTCTGTCGACAGATATCACGTATGGATACATTGACTTCTTGGTAAATGCCACCACTGCGCACTTTTCATATGATATATGAAGTCCTTGTTCTCGAATGTAGGATGATGTTAAAGTGGCTGACTTCTGAAGCCGCGCGCGAAGCTGCAGTGGCGTCACAGCCAACGTCCAAATGCAAATGTCGTCGGCATAGATGGAAAGCCTAACGGTGCCTGGCAGGATGTGTTAGACTGAAGAGCGTTGGGCTGTGTACTCCACCCTGAGGCACCCCACGGTTACCGTAATGCTGGGAGGTCGGGCCATCCTCGGTAAGTATGAAAAAGGATCTCTTATGTAGATAGCTACTTATCCAGAAGTAGACTTTGCCGCCAAGTCCTTCTGCCTCTAACGCGTTCAATATCGCCTCATGCGTTATGTTATCGTACGCTCCTTTAACATCCAGAAACTGGGAAGCAGATAATCTTTTGCAGGACTTCTGGCGCTCCGCGTACGTCACCAAGTCGATAACGTTGTCTATGGAAGAACGGCTACGCCTGAAACCGGCCACTGCATCTGGATATACCTGGTAATGTTCGAGGTACCATTCTAGCCGTGCTAGAACCATCCTCTCCATTTGTTGTCCGATGAAACTGGCAGGCAGAATTGGTCGGTATGATGCAATGTCTACAGGCGACTTGCCAGGCTTGAGCAGTGGAATCAGGTGACTGGTCTTCCATTCCTGGGGAAGCGTACCTGTCTGCCAGGAGCTGTTGAACAAGAGCAAGAGCACTTTCCGAGCCTCTTCGCCAAGATTACATAGGGCACAGTAGGTTATACCATCGGGTGCTGGTGAAGTTGAACGCTTGCACAAGGCCAGTGCAGCTTCGAGCTCGTCCATGGAGAAAGGACTATCCATGCGGGGGTCGCGTGAAATCGGTGAGTGGTGGAGCGTCCATGTTCCAGTGGAACTAGTTTCGCCAGCAATCTTCCTGCAGAAACTTCCGCGACGTCAATGTCGCTGCATTGTTGGTGAAGGGCCAAAGTCTTGAAAGGGTGTCGCTGCTGAGGGGTTCCACGGAGACCACGAACAGTTCTCTATATGTGAGACAAAGTTTTTCGTGGATCCAAAGATTGGCAGAATTACTTCCAGCTTTGCAATGCAAGTTTGTCCATGCGACGTTGAATTTTCTTTTGAGTCCTTCTGGCCTACCTCAAGTCATGTAGAGACTTCGTGCGCCTGTATCTTCGCTCTGCACGACGACGAATTGCACGAAGCTTCTCTAGGTCAATGTCGTATTCGGTGCATGTATACGTTCTCAGAAGCGAATGTTTCGTAGCCCCTAAGGCACCCTTAAGATGTCCTCTAGGCTAAAGGACAAGTCATCACGACAGCCGTCTTCGACAATTGACTTGAACATCAGCCAGTCGATGCATTGTGTGACGCCGGCTAACTTGGAGCCCGTCAGCCCTTAAACCCAAGATAAGTAGTTAGGTGGTCACTTCCCCGCATTTCAATATCCGGAAACCACCTGACCTTTCTAGTGAAGGAGCGTGAAACAAAGGTGAGGTTCAGGCAGCTACAGTAGGCAGTTCCACGGAGAAAGGTGGGGCTTCTATCATTTAATAAGCACGGTTCTTGTTCGGAGGCAAGTGACACTAATCTTCTGCCTCTCGAGTTTATTTTAGAACTTCCCCATAAATGGTGGTGGGCATTAAAATCTCCAGTAATCATCAAAGGCTGCGGAGTCGCTTTCGTGATTCACCGTAATCTCTCGCAGTCCAACCGATTTGAGGGCGACATTTAGGCTCCAATTAATGTGAACGTGAGCTCGCTTTTCTTCACTGTCAGGTGCGGTTAGGCTCGTTAGTTATTTTAGCGATGTGAGCGGACTACAATAGATCGTGCGTTAAGATAAGCCCTAGATATCTATAACATGTCAAAGATGATAATATTGATTTACCTAAGAGATATGAGGGCGCTACATAAGAATGCCCATGATGGAAAGAGACTAAGAATGTTTTATTTACGTTTAATGACATTAAACATGTCTTACACCATTTTTAACTGTTTGTAAGTCACGCTGTACGACAGGATATCTGAGCTATTATTAATGGGTCAGTAGAGAACACAGTCGTCCGCAAATAGGCGTACGTTAGAAGATATATCATTAGGAAGATCATTAATGTACATTAGGAAGAGAATGGGGCCAAGAACAGACCCTTAGGGAACCCCAGAAAGCACAGGAGACAGAGGAGACGAAAAGTTATTTCCAAGAACGAACTGTTGCCGGCCGGTCAGAAAACTGGGCCACCAATTATAAATTAGGGGATTGAGATTCAAGACTGAAAGTTTCAAGAAAAGACGATTGTGGGGTACCTTATCAAAAGATGTTTTGAAGTCTCAAAACAGTGAGTCTACAGGTACATTAATGTCTGATTGCGAACTGATGTCATTTATGAAGAGTGCAAGTTGCGTATCGCAAGATAAGTTCTTAAGGAATTTTTGCTGACTGTGCTGAGAAAAGTTATTAGAAATTAGAAATCTCATGATGTGGGAAGAGATGACATGCTCCATCAGTTAGGAGCAAACACTGGTAATGGAAATTGGCCGGTAGTCAAGACATGACGTTGAAGAAGCTTTTTTGGGGACTGGAAAAAGTCCACTTTCCCACTTCCCTGCCGCATTATAGTGACGCGCATTTCTAGCGCATCGGCCGCGTTTACAGTGATGCGATGAGCTAGAAAGTTGATGTGATGCGATGTGATGAGCCAGTTGTCGCATTGATGTAAACGCGGCATGTCCCGCAGTGTGGAAATGATAACCAAAATCGACACGCGGCAGTGATCTCAAAAAGCTAGCTGTCAACGCGATATCAGCGCCAGCTTCTAGTCCAATCTCCCTTTCTGGATATGTGGCGTAGTACGCAACGCATGATTTTTAACATGCAGTGGTCATCTCATACAGATACTTCGTTATGGCACAATTCGTATGTACCGCCCAATCCTTGGTCACTTTCTTGTTGTGGTCACGTGCCATTCTACCGCTCGCGTCATCGGCATGTGCCATATTATGGGAATCCTTATCATTCTTTTGAAAGCGCCGGAAGGCTTCTTGGCCCATTCCGCGTTCTGCGTATGTACCATTCTAGGACATCGTAATCATAATCATTACCGTAAGCCGATCATCTCAAATAGCTAGTTGTTGCTGACAAAATTGCAGCGTATGTGCGAAGCACTAAGTAGTTTTTTTCGGGAATCTGGTGCTTAAGCTCATAGTGTCTACTGTACACAATAAAGGACACCGGAGTGATATCCTTACTGGTGCTTGTATGTGCTTGCCGAACTTCTGAATTTGTTTCCAGTCATCTTAAATTTCTGTAGCGCGTTGGTTCTCGGAATATCTCGCTCCAATGGAGTAAAGGAAAATGAGTGCTTTTCTGGCGTAATGATTAATGTATCGCGCTGCTAGGCTGGCGGGCCGAGTTTCGAAACCCTGCGCGGGAGGCGTTATTTTTTTTTTAGGGTGACGGTAAATATATTCGGCAAGAACCGACAGACACAATTACCACCGACCAAACCATGAGAAGAGATGGAACGAAAAGTCGATCTTAAAAGGTAAAGGTTTAGTGTTTGCCACGGACGTTGAAAGTGCATTCAGCACTGTGACGCTGGTTACGACAATACAATGTGAATCACTGCCCTGTCTGTCAGAGGACTGAAATGTGAGTCTTACCTCGTTAAGCTGGGTGAAATACAGTCCCACTCATTTTCAGCACAGTCGCCGGAATCAGTCATGTAGTACCTCCCATTGATGCAGTCGCACTTGTTCCCAGGGGTACTGCACACACTTGAGCCATGGGGACAGCTGCATTCAGCGCAAGTTCTGTGGGAAGAACATGCAAAAGCTGTTGAATAGATGGAGAGCAGAATACCTCAGCTGTAATAAAATTCGCATCTTGTGATAACTTCACCCAGTTTACTGTAGATTAGTTTATCTCTTTGACAGTTGGTCCCTATTTAGCCTCTTTCACGCCAACTTTGGTCACGCGATAGACAATGGTTAAAAGGCTAGACAGCCGGGACATTTTGCTAAGGAACTGAGTTCGAAACTATTCATCGGGCCAGCTTCAGGCACTACGTACGTGATACTGCATCGTGTACATATGCGGTGAGTCAAGATGGCTAAGTGGGCTAGCTGGAATCTTGGATTATTGCTTACGTTTTCTAATAAAGAAAATCAAAGTGCCTTTGTGGCGCAAGGGTTAAGCCATCATGCTCCTGGCCTGGCGTAGTTCTGCATCACGGCACTGGATGCACTTTTTTCTTTTTGCAGGGTAGTCGTATATGGCTAGGGCACCGCAGAATTTTGGTGTCCACACAAAAAACTATCATAAACAATTGCTCATGGCGGTATAGGACTAGGGTATAGAGTTTCTTACAATAATTACTAGTGAGAATTGTGGCGCTAGTGTCTACGGGAGGTGCAATAGGGGCGATTGAGCCAGAGTGGTAATTGTGGGAACTGCATGGATTGGCCTCTTTGTCCTTCTGGCTTCAGGCTGTTTCGTGACTTTGGAAACTCGTCAGTTTCAACAAAGGATTGCGTAATAAATAAATAACTAACGATTATTAGAATTGTCTGAAGGCAGGAACTCTGACAAAGAAGTCCGATGCTTAAAGCATTACGCCACGGACGCATGCATTGCAAGCGACATAACACTCCCTTACGAATTTATTTTCGGCGAGCCATTGCCTTATACAAAGCCTAATAAACAAGCCACGAGAACGTCTGAATCCGAGAGCGCGAAGGGCCGACAAATCCATGTACTTCCTATCAATCCCATGGTGACTGAACGAGTGTGGCGCCAGGGATCCCACTAGTAATTATTGCAGGAAACTCGATGGGCACGGGTGTCATAAAATTTTCTTGTCCGCACACGAAACTATCATCATCAATGTCTCATACCCACGCAAGCACTCATAAATTGGCTCATAGCTCCGCGAGGCAAAGACTACAAGCAGTCAGCAAAGTGAAGCGAACAGTGCTTACCTTCTTCGGAATCACGCATAGAGTATGCAGAACAGCATGTCGAAAACTGTCATCGGCTGCCTTGGATAAAACAATGGTTGGTCTCGTCGGGGCTCTGCTGCGGCTCCGCAAAGAGCCTTGTTGTTCGGTGTTTAGTAGGAGTTGCGATGGGGAGGCCACGCGTGGTTAGCACTGCCGAAGAGCAGCTCGCTTGCGGAGTGCAACGGCGCGAACTTAGACGAGAGCACCATCGACGGTGGCGCGCGGCAAACACCAACGAAGGACGTGTCCGAGAGACCAACCGCAAGCGGCAGGCCAGAGAGGGCGGCGTGTTTCGCGAAACGGAGAATACGGCGAAGAAGTGCTAAAGCCTCTTCGATGTCGAAATGCGGCGTTGAAAGACTCATGGCTATTGACTTCGCGTGGGTTAATTGAGATGACACGTGACACTATCTCTCTGGTCATTGTCGATGATTTCTATGTGGATGCGTCGAAACGAAAAGAAAAAAAGGAGTGCTTTACGCGTTAGGTTTTGGAGACATTTCACTTGCGGTGCCACACCGATCCGGCCATACCGACCACATAGCGGCATGCGTGCATCGATTTGACATTGTCAAAGAATGTGTCTGCAGTTGCGAGTATGCCGATCGGTGTAGGTATTAGCCACCAGAAAGCCATTGTGACCGTCTTTACTAAATGACAATGCGTGATGCAATAAAGTCTTTACCGTTATGTTTAGAGCTCTGCCGGTCATCCACCTTTCTTTATAGTGACGATAAATGGATTTGGCTAGAACCGACAGGCACAAATACCACCGACCAATCCAGGCCGAACCATGCGAAGATATCGAAAGAAAACTCGACTTTAGCAGGTAAATGTTTAATGTTTGCCATGGACGTTGAAAATGTAATCAGCACTGCGACGCTGGTTACAGCAGTACAATGTGAGTCACTGCCTTGCCTGTCACAGGACTGAAATGTGAGTCTCACCTCGTGGGGCTGGAGGAAATACAGTCCTCCTCATTTCGGACGCATTCTTCGGAATCAGGCAAGTAGTACTTCCCATTGATGCAGTAGCACTTGCTCCAGGGGCTACCGCACGTCCTTAAGCCATGGGGACAGGTGCATTTAGCGCATGTTCTTTGGGAAGAAAATACAAGAATTGTTGAATAAACCGATAGCAGAATACTTCAGCTGTAATAAAATTCGCATTCTGCGGTAACTTCAACCAGTGTAGTGTAGATTAGTCTGTCTCTCTGAATGTCATTTGGTCCCTATCTAGCCTCTTACACGCCAGCTTTGGTTGCTGGTTGGACAATGGTCCAATGGGTATAGAATCGGGATGCTTTGCTGAAAAAACTGAGAAGCCACCCATCGGGCCAACCTCAGTCACTGGATACTTGATACGGCAATTTTATATGTGTGGTGAATGAAGACTATTATTTAGGCTAGTTAGAATCTTGGTTTCATGGTTATGTTTTTGGAGCCCCACTGTTAGGCGCCCGTTGCTACGGCGAACTTCGGCTTCGTACCTCGTAATCGAGTGAACGGGCACATTGAAAGATGAAAGCGTACGCGGAGTGCAACGGGGGATGGAAGACGGGAGGAGGAAAGCAGATTAAGAGATGCAGCGGAATCATGACCCGGAAGGCCGAAGAGGAGGGTATGGCGAAAGGGCTAGAGGAAAGGCGTCGTGCGGGACAGTGGCTACGAGATGGCGCCAGAGTAACGTGCGTCGTCTGTGAGGTCTATAGGCGGCGGCTGCTGTGGATCGCGCCCACGCGGTACCCACGCGCTGGCTGTCGCGATCACCAGATTAGCTAGGAAGTGGCGCCAAACCTCCATTCATTTGCAACGTGTCGCGAAAGATGGATTTTTCGCGCCATCCAATACATCGCGAAATGAAATCGCAGATAGAGCTGCACTCGAATTTCGCATTGGGGAGTATCGTAAACGTGGGTTAACTTTTTTTTTCTTTGCGCTCGTGTCGTGGATTTCCTTCTATTTGTCCCTTGTGTTTTCGCTGATTTTTCGTGATTATTGACACATGTGCTGTTCTTCAATGAACCTCTTTCACGCTGACAAAGGTCATTGTAGCTGCAGGACCGGGTAGGTACCACTGTTCAAAGAAACCCTTGTATGCCGACTTGGAGCACTAGGTATTAGCCAATCCGTCTGTGCTAGATTTCGAAGATCCTCCTAGATGGCAGCTTGGGTCACCAGATGTGTGCCACTAGGTGTGTGCCACGCTTCAACAAAAGTAGTGGTTGCCAACTTTTGTAGTAGATAAGTGCCACTAGGAATGTGCCTCCATACAAAGATGTAAACGATTCCATAAGTTCCTTCGAGGCTGAGCGGACTCGAACCCACGTCACAAGGGTTCTTTACAGACAGCAAGCCGGTGCCCTAGCAGGCTGCGCCACAAATGTGCTGGTTATGTGCCTCTTTTCAGCGAAAGTTTTACGCGCCAATGCTCGCCGAATGTTCGTTACGCTAACTTGGGTAAGTGGTCACGTGATGCTTTGTGCCGCTCTTCCTTTAAAGTCGTTCGCGCCGACTTGCGTCGCTGGGTGTGGGCCCCTTGTTATGTGGTGCTCTTCACTAAGCCTTTTTCCTGGCAACCCTGGTCGCTGTGTACGTACCGCTCTTCAGTGCCCCCAAAACATTTGGCATAACGCATCTCACGATGACTTTCAATGGTAATAAGTTAGCATTGAATTGATAGAGATGCACAACGTGCTGACGTCCTTGAAACAAGTCATCTATGTAGCACATACTGCAGCAGGCCTCCTGCTTCGCGCTTTCCCCAAGAGCAGTCGGCGCCATAGAGGGGATCCGCCACGAAGTCTGCGCGTGGATTCTGGAATACATGACGCGCAACTGCATGCAAACCACGGAGGAAGGAAAAACTGAGAGGCCTTGAGGATAATGTTTTTTACGCTTACTGACGCCGGAAGTTAGCGTTGCTCCGCCATCTTGTTGGGGCAGAACCTCCGCTCTCTTTTGCATTTCTCTTCTTCGGTGCGCGACCATGTCGCACTGTGTGGACGTGCGCTCGCCGTAGTGATGCGAACAACGGATCCAATCGCGGTGTATGCCGTGGCGATACCGTTGTCGAAGTCAATTCTCCCATGTATGGCATTGAATGAAGTTCGTAATGAACTCCGCAAGATTGACTGTGGGTCCAGTCCCGCGCTATTTTTGCCGGCTTTTCGGAAAATAAATCTTTGCGTTCTCACTGCACTGAACGATTGCACAGGCGATGACCGACAGCCCATTTTACGCACATCACGACCTACGGCTAGCCCATCTGCAGTTTCTGGGAACAAACACGTGTGCTGGGCTTGATTGATAGGAATCATTTTGCTTGACAAACAAGATTCGCGCGGCCGCGCACAGCGAAGATGTGACAAGCCACAGCGCGCCGGCGAACAGGCCGTTATGCGCTTAAATGCAATGACTGTGGCCTGAGGTATATTGTTCGCACGGTAAGTGAAGCTTCATGTAAGCAAAGTTTTCGCTGCGTGCCCAACAGTAAGCGCCTATGCGTGCGCCAAGCGCGTTGACTGGGCGTACGTGCGACTGTCAGCCGTTTCATGTGCACGCAGGGTTACGTTCTTCTGTCGAGCCTTGTCGACTCGTGCACTGTAACCGCCAACCTTCACTTCCTTGCACCCGTTAAGCCCACAGCTAAGGCATCTGCGGTAAAGAGGGTTCGTCCCTTAATTACCCAGAGCAGCCGCTTCTTTTTGATCCTTCCACATGGCCTTTTTCATTCTTCCAGGCGTGCCAGAAATGCGTCTTCAGCTGTCAAAAGCAGGGACACTGCGCAGCTGTCACTGACCCGCAAGCCTTTTATCGTAGATATTCTGAAGCACAGCGGTTTCGGTCAGCGATGACGCTTTAGCACGAGTCTACCGAAGACGGCGAATGGCTTTCCAGAACGTCCGTGGCGTGGTGCTTGGGGTACGGCGTTTCCATAGAGTTTTCTTACAATAATTAACGTATGAAACTCTATAGGCGTTTCATGCGCGCTCGTTTTACGCTTGTTACATCTTCCAGTCCTACCTGGCCACAACAACAGGCAGTATAGAGATCAGTCTATATAACATAGTGGAACAAAACACGGAGACTCAGTGCCGCGGTACGAGATCCACGAGGCAGCACACGCATGACCACACAACACCACAACAAAGCCACCATTGTGGTCCGACAACATGGCCGCTACAGCGAAAAATACCATTTGACTTCCTCCACGCTCTTCTCCTAACGAGCGGAGGGGGTAAGGTCTGTCCTCAATTTATTTTCTTCCTCCATGAAGCGAACGTCGAAACTCGGCTCCACTCTGCATCGTCTAGTGGTTGCATCGTCTAGTTGTACTGCTGAGATCTGCGCACGTAACGTCGGAGACGTGATTCACGGCTCGCCAGTGTGTGCGAGCGCTGACAATGGCTTCCTTTCTTTATGCACACCCGATGGAATAAGATCGGTGACCCAAGTTCCGGAAACGTTCGTTGAGAAGCGGCAACCCGCCGTGGTTGCTCAGTGGCTATGGTGTTGGGCTGCTGAGCACGAGGTCGCGGGATCGAATCCCGGCCACGGCGGCCGCATTTCGATGGGGGCGAAATGCGAAAACACCCGTGTGCTTAGATTTAGGTGCACGTTAAAGAACCCCAGGATGTCGAAATTTCCGGTGTCCTCCACTATGGCGTGCCTCATAATCAGCAAGTGGTCTTGGCACGTAAAACCCCACAATTTAATTCTTTAATTTTTGAGAAGCGGCACACACCCAGTAGATTCAATCGTGCAGCTCGATAAAGCGTTGGCATGAAATATTTGTATTAAAAAGTGGCACATGACAAGGAAATTTGTGGCACAGCCTGCTAAAGCGTTGCCTTTTTGCCCATGAAAAGCTTTTTCGATTCCGCCGCGAATGGAAGAAATTTGTAGGATCTTTTTGTCATCTTTGTTTGGCACATTTGCAGTGGCACATTCCTAGTTACTAAGTTGGCGTCCAATATGTTCATTGAAGAGCGTCACAGTCCAACTGGCACACATCAGTGACCCACGTCAGGGTCAGAGTTATTCGTCGGAAGCTAGCACAGACATGGCGAAAGAGGCAGAGTTGTGTTGAACAGTGATACCTATGCAGTCCCGCATCTACAGCGGCCCATGTCGGCGTGAAAGAGGTTACCTTGAACGCAGCACATATCTACGCATTGCCACCTACACAGTGACTGAAGTTGTTCCGGCGGTTGGTTTCGAACCTTTTCCCTCAGCACCGTAGCCCGCTGTGCTACCAATTTGACTTTGTGCTACCCAGTAACCCAGGTAGGCGGGAAAGCGGTTACAGGCATACATGCATATGCGGGTAGATATACAGCTCGCGGAAAGTACGTGACAAGCCCTAATGATTCTTACGGATAATTTTTTTTTGTTTGTCCGGTGCCTGGCAGAATCCAACCCGCGTCAGATATTTAAAAAAAAAAAAGCTTGTCTCAACATCTATTCACGTATGTGCGACACGGTAACTTTGTAGCGGCTCGGCTAGATGGCACACGGTGTCCAGAGGGGAGCGAGTTAAAGGAGCCTGGATGCATGCGCGCCCCATACATGACACCTTTCGGCGGTGACGGTGCGGCTTGTCGCTACGTTCCTTCGATGCTTTGGCAGACGTTGGAAAAAATATGCTGGTATTAGTGGAGGAGTTTGTGAAGAAGAAAGATAGAGAAAAACTTAGAGAGGCCGCTAAATTTGAGGTATAATGCATTTACTGATGTATCAAATTACCTTAGTATACAGATGAAAAGTATTGTGCCGGATACAATTTTTCCACGTGCATCTTGTATCTGCATCCCAAGTACCTATCGCTTCGTTATCTTGTCTCAGCGTCATGATACATTCGCAAATCAAATCTGCATAGCCCTGCACTACAACAATGACCGCCATCCGTGTCCATTGAAGACACAGATGCCAGTGTTCACCGAGCGCCCCCATTTGCTGTTCTGTTTGTTGAAATCTGCCTCTATTATATAGAGCGTGTTGCATTGCTGGCCAGATATGCTGTAGTGAACGTATGCAGATGTATAGGTACATACCACTGTTGTACTCGTGCGTTACGAAGGAGTAGGTTTTCCTTTAACTGGGTTGCGCGAAAGGACGACCTCTTTCCACCGCCTTTGTAGCGGCGGTGAAAGCACGATCACCACCGGCCACGCCGAAAAACGGGCGAAAGAGCTCAAGAAAGCTATTCACAACGATTTTTGTACAGGCATGGTGTTAGCATTACTTCATAAAATGAGGAAACTACGAAAGCGCAATTTGTAGAGAGCGGAACAAGCTGCCATTGATTGCATTCCATACATGTTTTTCGATCTACAAAAGAAGAATATGATTCGAGGCTTAAGGCATCTAAAAAAAATATGGGGTTACAAGGTTGACCGTACCTGTTGCATTACTTCACAGCAATATATATTATATATGCTCGCAGAAGATAGGGCCTCAAAATTAATATCTCTGGGAGTGAAACACAGCCTTACCCTGTGCTGGAATAAGGCGGCCAGCACTCGTCCATGTCACGAACACACTGATTACCACTGGCGGTGAGGTATACGCTTCCGTCTCGGCACGTGCAGTCGCTGCCTATCAATTCGCAGTGATCACTACCACGTGAACACCAGCAAGAAAAACAACCCGGCTTGGTATTCCTGGAAAGAATAATGAGATAGCCAAATGGGGCCCTATTTCTTTAGGCATGGTAAAATGCAAAGGTAGGGCTATTTGTCTTCTTATACTCCTGGTATATTACAATATATATTTAAACACTTTCTGTAAGTGCAGAATACGACGCGCAAAAACGTAGGTATGCACCCTCCAGAAAAATAGTGGAAAGTGATATGAAAAGGGTCACTATCTTCCGACTAGTAGAAAGGCCAGGGTTATAATGACTTTTCAAGTCAGCTCATAATGCCGACTTATACCTTACGAGCAGTCTAGAAGTTTGTTAGTGTAAGAATAATTTTAAAGCGTTAGCTCTTTCCTACATTGTTTCTTAGTCACGTGTCTTTGTTGACATGGCTACCTCGCGCAATGTGGGATTTTCCCATTGATGGAAGTACGCGTGGCATCGCGTTCAGCTCCACCATCGAAGAAGAGAGTTTGGTCATGTGATGCAAAGCTCGGTTCCTTTGCACACCATCAGATGGTGTAACATTTTACGCGCCAGAACTTCCTATGCAACAATCCATCGGGATGCATAACAGGTTATAAATCAGTGTCATCATTGTCGTCATAGTTTCAGGTTATCTCGATGGGTACTGAATCAAAGGAGGGGTCAAGAAAGTTAGCAAAGGAGTACAGGGTAAGTTAAAGTGTAAGCACAAACCCAGGGGTCAGCAGAGCGATAGTCGCAGGAACAGATAGAGTAAATTTGCTGCAAATAATGGAAACATAAGAAATAAAAAGAACATGGATATTTATTAAAACGGCCGGTGAAAAAGAAACTGGAAGCGCAAATCTGGAGGTTAACAGAATGGGCTCCAGCTCGTAACCTAAGAACAGGAACATACCGTAGAAAATATTCTGAACCTAATTAGGCATGTGTCAGCTGCAGCAAAAGCCCGAAGAGAACTCAGCACATCTCAATGGCATCTGAAGGCATTCACCAGGCGAAACCCGTACATAACGGACACCTTACAGAAGTGCTGGAATTCGGAGTAGATTGAGACATTAGCCGGTCAGCAGTAACAGTACAAATACATATAGATGTTTTAAAGACGAGAAAGAAGATTAAGAAGATGTAGGACAAGTGTTAAACGGAAAAGCGTGCACAGCAGACCCGATTAGCTCAAGCGGATAGGTGACTATTTGTCACCGCCCCGTTTCAATGGGGATGCGAATAAATAGAATTATTATCACTGACAGCTCAACCCACTGTAGTAAGAAACTAATATGGCAACCTTGAAGAAGCCAGCCGAAGCCACGATAAAGAAGGGAAAGCGCGAGCTCGAGACGAAACTCCTTGGGAGCTCGAGGTTTCCGGAACGAACGAACGTACGTTTCAATTGTTGACTTCCTTTTACGTGTTTTTGTGATATGAGCGAATCTTCAATGTGACTAAGTACAGCCAAATTCTATAGGATATATGCGTGTACTGTTTGTAACGCAGCTTTTCTTTTTTGTACCAACTTTCTGCTGTACTGCTGTAGGCTGCTCCTTTTATTACGGGGGCAGAGACCTCGTCAGGCAACCATGCCTTAGTCCCTGCCACCCGCAGGATGATGTGAATTTCCTGCAAATATAAAACCGACCGACCGACCGACCGACCGACCGACCGACCGACCGACCGACCGACTGACTGAGCTTGCGCTGCCAGGCCAGCCAAGGCGTGTACGGGTTCAACCTGAGACGCGACACGGACCAAGCCGGCGCTACCAGACCAGCCGGGACGAGACTGGCATGTCGTAGGGTAAACCTGTGTTCCGGCCAGAGCTGTGATGCAGACCAGGCTGAACGGGTCGGTGCTGTTCTCGCGGTGAACGAGCGTTCGAACCCAGTGGTACCAGACGGCCTTGGTCGAGAGCGACAAGTTCGGGCGAGCCGCGTGAAAAGGGACCGGCACAACCTCCTGGTGGGGTCGTGGCCACGGTGCAGCGTTGCTGACCACGTGGGCCTACCGTGCTGTCACGTGAGCAGTTCATCATCTGCCCGTTTGCTGGCCGTTTGTACGACGAAATCGTATAAACGGCACTCCAACTCTACGCGCGCCGACACCTCCGACATCGTCAACTACTGTGAGTGGTCTTACGAACATACGCAGACTCATCGTATTGTCAGGGAGACGCACGCTCGGACAACTCGCGTGAGTGGTGGAGCGCGTGGGCCGTATATAAATAGTTCAGTGTCTTGTTAACTCATCATAAGTGTAATTGTTGCCATCTGTCGGGGATAAATCTTTGTCCTGTCTATCACTTTGCTTCCTGCATCTGAGTCCCTGGTCCCACGAACTACCCCACCTACCGATGTTGCTGGCACAGTATTTGCACAGTACTTGTTTATATTCAACTGGTGATGACATTTCACGGGCTAACAAATGTTAAAGGTAATCGCTTAACTCAAGACACACCTTCCTGTACCGGAAGTTTCTCGAGTGGTTGTATCTGTTGTCGATGTTTCGCGGAGCTTTGTGTAATCAAATTCTGCAGACGATGGGAATACTGGTGTACATTCTAGTAGTTACACTAGCACCAGCAATTGTGCTGGAAAATCCATTGACCTCTGTGTAAATAGCTGACGCGTCTGATCTGCAGATCAGATTTCAACGATTGCCGGCTGTTCAGATTCCGACGATCGCCGATCGCCCACGCCGTTCTGCTTTGAGTGTCACTTGCTGTTGTGGGCAGAAGTTCACCCAATAAAAAGTTGAGATTCAAAGTAGCATACGCTAAAGGCGAAAGCCGGCGCACTCACGGCACATTCAATAAAGTACTTGACATTCTCATTCGAATGCGTCGTTACTTCCTGTTACTTGATTTCTACCACCAAAGGTCGCGGGTTCGAGTGCGTTAATTAACTGTGCCTTAAAAACCTTAAGCCTTAATTAACACCAAATGTCATGTGTTTGACTGCCTTCAGTGGTCGTGGGTTCATCCACTAATGGTAGCATCATGAATTTAGGTGGCATTGAATTTTGGTCCAACCAAAGGTCGAGGTTTCGACTCCCGTCAAAGGTCGTGCTCACGGATGCCTGAATTAACACCGAATGTCATGGGTTCGACTCCTACCAATGGTCGCAGGTGGCACCAGGAATTTTGGTGTCATTGAGTTTAGGTTCCATAACGCCGGATATCGGATTTTTCGTCCGTTGAGTCGTCTAAGGCTTTCTTTGCCTTGATAAGTTAGTTTCGCGATTCGCCGTTTTCCTACTGTCTTCTTCACCGTCACGGCAACGCTACAGTATTGTGGAAGTTGTTCGCCGTCGCGACCACCAGCGCTCACCTTTCGCTTCCGTTTTCCACCGCGTCGCGTTAACGAGATATTGTTTCGCATCGTTTGGTCGAGATAGTGTTTCGCATCGATTTCCGAAGAGCATCGGGGACAACGAAGTGACGGATGGTCGCAACAAGTGATTACGCCGATATTTGCTTGGAGCAGATGCTGAAATAGCGCAGCTGCCACGTGCGATGCTTTGGAATCTTTCCAACGCCGTTGACAAAAGCAGAACAAGTCAAGTTTAAGATACAGCGAATTATTTTGTAATATTTCGGCTATTGTAAATAAGATGACCCTGCTTTTTCCTTCCGAAATTAAGCTCACGCCGACAAGAATGTAAGCCTTTCTTCGCGAGTGCTTTCTTGTGCGCAGGAAAGCTCTTACATTGCCACAAAAGGTTATCTTTGAGTAAAACATATCACGCACGTTTGTAGTAACAAACGCGGTTATAAACCCACATAAACGCGCCAAGCGGCCACATCACGGTTACTGCAATGCAGGGAAACATTTGCACAGGCAACTGCCGTATTAAAGAGACCTCACTCACGTTGTATTGGGATGCATGCCGCAGTCCTCAGCGTAGACGATGCAACGTCCTTTGTTGTTCAAGTACAGCCGTCCGTGTCTGCACACGCATTTGTCGGTCCCCAGTGCACATTTTGATCTGCCATTCTTACAAAAACAGTGAATACAGGATGCACGCTGATCACCTGTAAATAACAAGCGTCACATTTAAGGCGCGCACTCAGAACAGGCGTGATAAGCTAGCTGCTCTATAGCACCACATTTTATAAATGACAACTGGTCATTGGACGACAACCTTTGTTAGGTCGCTGGTTCGGCGCACATAGTCCTCTACTTGGCCTTGCTCGCAGTTTGCTAGGCATGGCTAGTATGGTAATCATTATGGTTGTAATTGTCGTTAGCCTATTATGTGCGATGCTACATTAAGGCCTAGCCCAATCATATCACTTGGATTACAGTATAGCGCTGGCGAGCAAGGACAGAGGTGAGTCGTAGGAGAATGATGCGCTCCCCTCTGTCCTTGTTCGCTAGCGCTAAGATGTTATCCAAGTTCGAATACTAAAACGCCCACCATACAGCCAGTGCTTCATCTCATCTCCAGTTACACGTATACTACGTTATGCGGTTCCATCGGAATATTATAAACGTAAAATTATTCATATCTCCGCGCACCAGTGGTTATTGTTACCAGGCGCACATGCCTTTCTGTTATGGGCGGCCTTCTGACTGCTAAGTAGCCACAAAACTTTACTTATACTCCCCAAAACTTTGTACGACGTTGATTCCGATGTTTTAGACAGCTTCAAAGCGTGATGTCAGACTTTAACGAAAACTTCGAAGCAGCACATTGAAAATATGTTCTGCACTAAACAAAGTGTAAAACAGCGTGGAAATCTTCCGGGTATGTATAAAAGAGAATGAAGGCCATACGTCTTGGTGGCTGTCATTTTCGCGCAAATATATACTCAGAGGAAAAAGATGCTATAGATCAATGGCTTTAATATCCCGGCCACGGCGGCCGCATTTCGATGGGGGCGAAATGGGAAAACACCCGTGTGCTTAGATTTAGGTGGACGTTAAAGAACCCCTGGTGGTCGAAATTTCCGGAGTCCTCCACTACGGCGCGCCTCATATTCAGAAAGTGGTTTTGGCACGTAACCCCCCCCCCCCCGCCCCCCCAAAAAATGGCTTTAAAGTGAGAACAAGCGGCGTTTGGAGCATTAGATTTCGAAATTGTCGCATAGTGGAGAAGAAGCATTCTATGTTTCGACGTAATGAAGGTAACTTCAGCTTTCTCCTAATAATTCTCATGACAGTGGCAGTGGGTAAGAGCAAGAATGAATAGGATCTTTGAAGATATTGCACGAAGTTATAACTAGAATGCTATCAAGGCAAAAAACCCCAACAGAACCAAAAAAAAAGATATCCCCGCAAGAGAACAGCAGGTATTTCTTACTGATCATGGATATTCCCCTTCACACGCAAAGATTGAAGTCCCTCTTCTCAACATACCTGGAGCTCTCGGTAGTTACTTCCTTCCTCTACATACTGAGCAAATACTCGCTCTAACGCAGTTTTAACTGCGCCTAGACATTGTAATGGTAAGCTATATGAGCATTCGAAGGTTTTGATTTTGTTCCCACTGCAAACGATGAATGTTTCTACTGTCTATATTGAGATACCCTCTAAGCCTGCAGGCTCTGTAGCGCTCTTGAGCACAGAAAATTCCGCAGCTGCTCGCCTCAATAATTCAAACCACAGTGCGCTACCCTTTAGCTCTGAACACATGCATGACCGAAATCCTCGTTCGCTTTGACGCTACCAGTGGCGCTGTAATGAAATGACATGCAACAGATACATTCCAAGGTGTAGATAACCATTTTTGAGCCAACGCAAAACTAAGCCATGCACAGGAAGCGTGATCACAAATAGCGCTCACCGTAAACAATATCTGGAAAGGCCAGATTAAGTAGAATGTACAAGTACGCGCTCACTGAAAAGCATTTCATGGTTAGTCCAACACGCATCCAGAAAAATTTTGAGTGAATCTAAATTTTGGCTCACGAGAAGCATAGCAATTGACTTTAAAGGCGTTTATGTTTTTTTTTATTATTCACGTTAATAAGGAGCTGCACGATAATAAAGCCTGGCGATGGACGTCTGACAGTCTCTCCGACTGTGTGTCTCACAATACCGTCTTTCAAAGCAGTTCTCTTTGTCCTGAGAAAATTTATATGATGCCATAGCTTAGAAAAGCTTTCAAAGCACATCGGGTCATAATTGCTTAGAAACAAAAGTACACACACAGCCACACGCTAGCACTTTCGCGTTGAAGTTTGGTTTCAGGCGTCACAAGAAGAGATTTTAGACGCAGTTAAAGATAAAATGATTTCGAAGAATAAAGTACCCATTTGTAAACGTTGCCTAAAGTAAAGCTTAAAAGATTTACAAGAGGTTTTTTATTTGGGCGGCATTTCTAGAAAATCAAAACGTTGTGTGATAGCAATATTGAAAATTCGAAGGAATTGGGCGCGGGAACGCTACATATTCCGGCACAAATTGATGAGTGTAATCAATTAGTCATAGAAATTCTAAACTCAGCAGTATGTCAAAGTCCTTTACTATGGAAGCAATTGCATACGTTTCCAGGTAACAATGCCACAGCAGAATTTTATGTTTGTAGCGTCTTCATAATCTCAAAAAAGAAATTACATGTGACATGAGCCTAACACCGACCACATGAAGCCAACAGAGAATGAAGCGAAGGAAAGCACCGGAGAAATTAACTGTGGTTGAAATTGGAATGTACAAAGCAATGAAGAGAAATGAAAGCGGGCGAAAAGATAAATTGTTGCATGTGGGAGCTGAACTCCCGACCTCCGCATTGTGCGTGCGTTGCGCTACCAATTGTGCTACGGCCACGGCTATCAGTGCATACATTAACTTGGGTATTTGTGTTTCCTAGATCTAGCCCTAGGAGTGTTAGCCAGTGCCACCCAGAGCCATGTTGAACGAATGTGGAACATCGCCCCCTCGACATGGCTCCACCCGATGTAGGCCTAACATCGTGACACCTTTAATAAATTCTCAACTATTGCACGTTTACAGACTTGCTCTGAAGCTGTCACGAATACCCGGGATGATGCCTCTCAACTACTGTTTAAAAATAACCTAAGGTCAAGCCATTTATGTGCATTATTTCTTAGAATGACGCTTTCAAAAATTCTCTTCTATGAGCCGTCAGATGTTGCGATCCTCTTATATGGCCAAAGGCGGGTCGGGATGATATTCTATAGACGTACATAAGCTAATGTGTGTAACCCAGAAAGAAGCCTGATGCGGTAGGCGGACGTAAGCTTGGCTGGCTGAGGCTTGAGATTGAGTTAAATAGTTGTAGAGAACGATCTCGGGCCACTAAAAGTAAGGGGCATATTTTATGGCGGGACTAAAAAAAAATAGATTTGTTTGGTAGGTAGACAAAACGAGCTGCATTATATGCAGGGCTTGGATCACTCAACGTGAGATAATAGTTATCTTGAGCTTTTTCTTACTACGAGAAGCACAAAGGAAGTTTTGCCTTTTACACAAGAAGACCTGCTTCCACTTTATATTCCATAGGTTCCTGTTTAATTTTAATGACCAGCCAGACACACACTCTCGCTTATTTTCATGCGTCAACATACAGTGAAACATTGTTATAACGAAGTTGAAGGGACAGCCGAAAAAGGTTCGGTATACCATTATTTGTTATATCTATTATTGACCTTTAGTGGAATATTTGCCAAAAGGGATGTACCACTTTAAGCATGTGCAAAGCAGGATGACATTGTGCCACGCGAAACCACTACACGTTCACGTATGCGATGAAATTTTAGTGAAACAGCGAAAGAATATTCTGCATGTCCGACACACGACTTCATAGCACCTGATGCGACTGCCTTTACAATAGCTGCCGTCGTATCCCGTGTGATAGTCTTTCGCTTTCGCCTTTCACCTGGCTTGTCTATAGCCTCGTGGCATCAGCGAAATCGCGACGCGGTCACAGAAAAGAGCTTTCAAGCTGCGAGGCAAAGTCCATACGCGATGGAGACGGCACGTGACCCACAACGCGGCGCACTCGCTACGCAACTGATGCAGGCTGATGCGCCGCTCTCACGTGGCCCCGCTGTGTGATTGAAGAGGCTGACGAGCCTCGCGACAACGACACGGCTTGGCCTAATCGTGGCCTCAGAGAGTGTGCCGGAACCAACGCGATCTCGGAGGCTACTTACACGTGCACAGCCTACGTGGCACGCCGCAGAATCTTTCGCACCACCACGCGCAAGCAAGCACCCAAACGATCGCGATTTCACTTCTCTATATTCAATGTGGCGCGTTGTGCAGGCTGGCACTAAATCCCCCTTAGCTGACGTTGGGTGGGCGCAGCTAGGCGTGGTTTCTGAAATCGCACAGATGCAGTCTGGGTGGCCACACATAGCTGTACTTGCCTGCGCGGCGCCACAGCCAGACAGAGAAGTGCGATTGCGATAGTGAGCTGCTGCTTAAGTGCAGTTACAGGCAGTGGCGAGAAGAAACAGTGCAGCTCGAGAACGTATTCAACGCGGGCACACAGGAGTCTTGAACTTCTGCACCGATTCTTGGCTTAATCCCAAGGAGAGCGATATGTACATTCAGGGAGCAAGGGTCGGGTATATTTTGTTTCGCAGAGAAATATAGTTCGTCCTATGCATTGCCAGAAGTTTACTTCGTTGAAACGAGGTTTGGAATGGACAGACCTCCATGGGGATTTTAAGGAGAATTTCACTTCCTTTGCCATGTTGTTGTAATCAGGTCTGACTGTGTAACGCAGTCGAACACGATGTTAGATTTTTTTACCTGCTAAAGTACGGACCCTGCTACGGGAAGCTTTCCGCGTTACACGAGCAGATCACTAATCCCCTCATGATGTTTGCAATTGCTCCTCCTTTGCAAAGCCCAACTTCAGTGCCACCAAAATTTGCGCCGCAAACACTGGAAGGCGTTGAAGCAGTCGCGGTGCTATAATTCTGTTGCGTGACCGAGGAATAATAGCGGTAACGCAATGCATGCATTGCCGTGTAACATTTCGGCCAATGGGTAATGGTTACGAAAACTTGTTCTTACCTACCTTTACAATTTGGCCACACTTGGCCCTTGCGCAAATAAACAAAATACATTCATACACATTCATACCTTTACAATTCTGGTGGCGACCGTTGTCTGGTAGTAAAATTCAGGACTACAGCAGTCATTGTCGGTGATATATTTTGGCAGTTGTAACAAGCGTGGCTGCCTTCATCTGTTTGTTGTCCCGGCGATTACTCCATTTGACATGTCTGTGGCATGGTATTAAAGCTATCTCCTTTATATTTCGTTTGTTCTTTGTTAATAGTCAATGTTTATTAATAAGAAAGAAGCTTCCTAACTCTAGATCCACGCACAGGGTTCAAGTGCCCTAGTTGCGATGCGTGAAGCTGAAATGTTTATTCGCTCGTCACCCTCCCTGACAGCTTAGTACTGTGCAGACGTTTGCTAGATCGCAGGACAAATTGAGTGAAGAACTTGGAGCTCAAACTCTTTTACAGAGACGATGGGTGAGAAGATTGCATTTTATAGGAGATTCGCCGGTTCACTGATATTTGCGCAATTTTATTTGTAATTCTAGCTTGCTAACATGGTTCTTGGCAGCACTTATAATAAAATATTCAAGTTCGTGCAGGGTAAAAAATGCGTACACGAACATCTTGGCTATTCTCGCAGAGTGCGTTCTAGCTCAGCTGGGACACAGACATGTACGACCTGTGAATCTGCAGTGCTCAGCATTTATTTAGCGCTATCGTGTTCTTCGAGAATTTTAAATAAAAGATTTGGTGTGCATAGGTAAAAGCCTTGCAGAAAATCCACCTCTCATTGCTCCCTTATACGAATGGTGAACATGGATAATTTTCTACCGTAGATCTCTTGAGTAGGCCATTTGCATTATTGTAAATTTATATTGGATGTAAAGGACTTTATTGAGATCAGGAATCACGTACACTGTGCTTACTGTGCAATATGGCGATAGCCATTCTAGATGAAAAAAAAAAGAGAGTAGATGAGAAAATAAGCTTCCTGGTCAATAACCAAAGTAAAATTTTGAAAAAAAAGATAGCGACAGTTCCCTTCGTGGAGCTGGGTTGCGCGCAAGTGTACGGGTGCTGTTCCCTTTATTGTGCATCGTCCGTAGAATGTTTTAAAGATGCTTTGATTGTGTTCAAGTGTGGTGGTTTTACCAAGTATTATTTTTTTATTTTGTATGTTTTATGTCAGTTTTTCGATTATTACAAAGTGTAACGAAGTACCACTAGGAAAGATGGTAAGGTGCAGTAAGGAATTAAGCAATATGGTAAATTGCTATTCCCGCTATTAATTTTGCCATTCTCCTTCTTCCCCTTCTGGAGACTCCTGGGCACGCCAAGCCCGCGCTCTTCTCGGATTTGTTGAGCTCGTGCCCGGCGCTTAGCGACGGCTTCGGCGTCGGTCGGCTTGCGCTCGGCTTGTCGCCGCTTGCTTCGCTGCTCCATCATTCTCAGTCGGCGCACCGCCTGTCGATCTCCTGACGAACCCTGTACGTCCACAGCGCACACACAACCCGCAGCAACTGTTAGGAAACAGCGCACCTCCGTCTACCCTCCTCCTCCTTCGCGACGATTCGCCTTCTTTCTCCTTCCTCACTTTGCTCAACGCCACCTAGACATTCCTCTAGATGGCGTTGCTTTTCCACGCGGTTAGCGCGCTCCTTCGTACTTTCCCCGGCGGGCGATTTTCTTCCCCACCTGCAGGCACCTCCTTCCCCCGGCACTGGCTACCCTCGCGGTGACACATAATCTCGCCGATTTCACAGGCGAGACACGTACGACTGCGCGTGAAAAAGAAGTGCTGTCTCGCGCGTTACAAAGTTCACATTATTCGCACGCATGTAAAATTTTTGGAAGCTTCTCTTTCGAGCTATCTAACAAATGTGCACCACTTAACGAAGCAGTCTGGAAACACTAGGATGCGGGCTCGGTTCACGAAAAATAATAGGATTTGCCCAATTTGCAAACGAGTGAAAATGCAGCAGAAGAAGCACTTCTGTGAGCCGCTGCTTTTACCTTTCCAATAATTAAGAAGCAGGAACGTAACCTAACACAGACGTCTGTGTTGAAACGAATACAACAATGACTGCGTTACACGTATCCATAAAAGGGTCCACCCGGTTTCTTCCCACTAATAATGAAAAGGATGGTGAGGTATACTAATGAATGAGTTTTCGTGCCCGCATCGCGAGATGGCGATGCTACAGGAGACTTCGCCGTGTGTCGACGCAATTTCTTTCATATCCGTGAAAATATTGATGTGCTAGACAATATTCAGCAATAATCGCGCCATAAAATGGCCTAACACGATCATTTCATCTCCTCTCTAGGTTATTTCTTCCATCAGCATACGTTTTCCTTATGCGGAAGTTGGCAGCGGGTGAATCAATGTTACTTGATTGTTGTAAACCCATGTAGGGCATATAGAATTGTAGAATATATACATCAGTCGGATCCATTGACGGGCTTCATATGCACTACTGTGCATGGTATCACTTTGAAACTGATAGAAGGAGTGGTTTATGGCGTTTTCACACATAACGCCACGTGATGGAAGGCTTTTTAATTAATGTTGCTGCTATTTTGACGAAGTATATTGTCATCTTTATCTCTACAAAAACCGCGCTAGATTACGCTTTGTCCACAAGGTACAGGTTTCTTAGTAATAACATCTTACTAGCACAGCCAGTGCCCAGTTAGTAGCACGCCCTGATCTGCCGGACACCCACTAGAATTAAAATAGGTACGAGCGGCCCCAACTGCCAGGCTTCCTGCTTGCCGGAGGTTCATGGCTTGGGAGATATTTGTACAAATAGGTTTGCTTGCTGAACAACAACCAAGACATACAAATCTATAGAAGGATGTCTACCAGTTCAATACAGGGAATTTACCACCAGGTGGGTGTCCTTCCTAAACGTTAGAATCTGGTGTTGGCCGGGTACCTGGCTGGGAGTGTGGACACCTGGCGCCCAGAGACCACGCAGACTGTGAGCCACGTGACACATCCCATTCAAAGCCGAGCAACAGTTCGGGAATACAGAAAGAATCAGGTGGGTTCCCAGCGGTACCGGGATTTGAACCCATTACTATCGGCATAGGACGCGGATGCTCTAGCTCTAGGCACTCCCACTGCTAGAAGAGTATGTTGATGAAAAGAAAAAAAAAATTGTGGCTGAACTCGCCAATGATGCCTCTACAAGTACGCGCATAGCATTCTTTTGGAACAAAAGTGAATTCAGAGATATTTCAAAAGGATTTTTTTTCATTGAAGAACGCCGTGAGCCAGGTTATGCCCACATATTTAGAGTTGATTGCCTTCGGGATTGGCCAACATCTTTAGACTGTACTATCTTCGGGATCGGACCATCTTTTTTGCACTGCACCAGTTTAGAGATCAGCCAACTAAAACCGTTAAATTGCACAAAAGAAAATGCTACTCTAACAATCGCAAGAATATTATCCCTATTAGATGCGAAACAGACTGGATGTAGAGGATCTCAAACAGCAATAGATTGGCCTGCTTGCGCATGAGCTTGTTTTATTGTTCACGTGCTTACATGCCTCTTGATAGCGTACATGCAGCTTGCATGAGCTGAAGTAGACGCTGTATGATAAAAAGAAAGGACGGAGACCTAAAAAGTGATGCATCCCTCCAGCACGTTCTTGGACATATCAAGAAAGCGAAATGAAACGAGCGGTAGCAATCAATAAATGAAACGTTTCTTCCGTGTGCCTCTCCTTCATTATCAGGCGATGTACACCTGACGGGAAGAAAAAGGAATAAACCTTCATCTGTTCGTTTTTGCATCATCATTAGCCTATATTTATGTCCACTGCCAGCAAGAAGGTTTCTCTCTGCGATGTCCAATTACACCAGCCCTGAGCTAGCTGATTCCAACTTGCGCTGGCAAACTTCTTAGTTTCATCAGCCCACTTATTTTCTGCCGTCCTCGACAGCGCTTTCCTTTCCTTGACACCGAACCTCCTTTTGCATATATCGGCTGAATTTTGCGACCTGTGCTTCTTTTCTTGTTTATTTGATTGGTTATTTTGCTCTGCTTGTATTGCTTTCCTTTCTGTATTTAGCCGTGAATGCGTCAAAATGAAGTTGCAGTTGTTAGCCTTCAAACCTGGCTCGTTCCGTGCTCTTCGTTTTCACATTGTAGAAATGCCGGCAGTGTCCTAGGAACCACCACAAAGAACTGCGCTATCCTTTGCTTAACCCTGGCGTCTCGTGGTGACGTGAGCACCTTAGGCATAGTGATAATGGCGATGGCGTTCATGACTGTCGCACACATATTTTCATTCAGATTCACTAAATGAGTTACCACAGGGACGTCCTGAACCAGGTAAGTAGTTCCCGTCATCAGCGATGATGCCAATGGGATCAAGGAGGGATGAAGGCAGGAACGTTGACTAACAATGATATATTTGTGCCACAAGATTAATGAAATAAGTAATGAATTACAGTCAAAATCTCCAAGGCAACTTCCGATCTATCTCAGAGCAATCCAATATTACAACCCTTAAAGAATGACCTATTCTACCATAACGATTCTTGCTTTGTCGCACATTTAATCGGCAAAGCAATCTCATAAATGCTGTTAACCTGTGTTTCCTGAACTTACTGTGCAGTTTGATTCTCCACTTCTGCAGAACTTCTCGTATCTGGTTTGTCTCCTCGTACATAAAATGGGACCGCCAATAGAGGTTACATAATGCCGTTACAGTGAAGTTCATTTGTCCAACAGAAGTTCATTGTTCAATATATATATATATATATATATATATATATATATATATATATATATATATATATGTTAACTGCTGAAAAACTTGGATGTAATCACTACTTTTGTCAGGTTTGCGATCCTGTTTTTATCCAGTTCAAGTTAGCATCGGTGCTTGCGGCAGTTCGGAAAGACCAGAGTTTGCCAGTCAGCTTTGCCTCTATATTGACCGCTGAGGGTGCCTTCTAGTAGATTTGTGTTACAAATCAATTAATACATACTTCCCTTCTTTTTTAATGCGCCTGTTCACCGGTTCAGACCGTTTAACACCGTACATGAATACTTGTCAACTTGCCCAGTCGGAAAACAATAACTAACACTGACACTGGTTTGTCTTTCTCCATTTTTATTGGCATTCTTTGAATCTCTACAGGCCACTAAAAGAACAACAAGAATAATGCTACGAAAGCATGATCTCACGGAGAACGAATAAATGGTCTGCAATGAGCACTGTTACGCACACATTTCCCAGTTTTCTTGTAGCGATACACTCTGTTAACGCAGTCACAGCTGGTGCCTTCGACTGAGCACATCTGAATGTCTTGGGGGCAATTACACATTGCACACCCGTGTTCCTGTTCTATGCTGTTGGGGAAGAAAACATAAGACGTAATTGATTATTACATGGCGGCCTTTAAACGGGCAAAGACAAAATTTCAAATAAAGTGTAGCGCATTGGACAAGCGATGACAGTCGCTGGGGATGCTTTGCATAATAACCGCTCTATCTGCTTTAACGCGCTGTCTTTAAGAACATGGGCGTTCTATATTAAAGCAAGCAAAAAATTCCATGATAGAACTCGTTAGGCACGGCTGCAGCAACTAGTATTATGGGCTGCAGCAAAAAAAAAAATAAAATAAAAAATAAAAAGGCGCAGATATTTCGGCAAAAGCCATCGCACTATGACTGCCGAGGGTGATGCGTTTGCATTGAATCAACATAGCGACACGAGGACGCCGGCGCGTGCGAACGCTGAGGAACGCGTCATGCGACAACTGGGTGCGTCTCTGGAGCTTTCTTCTGGACGCGCTTCGCCCTCTAGTGGCACTGCCGAGAAGTCTGCGCGCAGCCTCCAAGACCAGCTGGTCCGGAACGCTGGCGCGATGAGGAGCGTCACGAGTTGCGCGGCAGACATCGCACCTCGGTACTGAACGACATAGTGTGGTCCACACGATGATCTTGAAGGGAAAGCGGTGGCGTTCCTCAGCGTCCAGCGAAATAAATAGTAGAATAACGCTAACTAGACCCCCTACTGCCCATTCCGTTCGTGCCAGTGCAGATCAGCAGGTGTGTTAGGGTGCTGGCAGTGGCGTGCTCATGACGCTCATGTCAGCAGCGAAAGGCTGAAAGCTGGCCTGTTTGCGTTGACATTTCTTGTGGGCGTGTTTACTTCGCCTGGTCGTTTTTAAAGAGAAACGCAATCACCGTCTCAGGAGACCCTCTAAACCATAGAGTTTCTCACTATAACACCTAGAGGGAAATCTGGCGCCACCATCTATAGGAGTTTCTAAGGGGCACCGTGCCGTCATGGGAACGACGGTATATGTGCCTGCGAGGCTTCTGTGGGCTGGTGTTGCAAGAGGCTTCGTCTAAAACGTGGCTACACAAATAACGCGTTCTTAAAGTAAAATCTTCATGAAATGTCTCCATTCACGCAAATTGCATCTTTACTCACCTACGATGCATGACGAAGGGAAGAAAAGCAAGAACAGACCACAAACTGTTTCAAAGCGAGCGCGAATCTTGTCGTCTGTCCTCCAACTTTGGCGGCCCGCTGATACTTTTTACGTTTCATATCATTCTACATGCAATAATAAGCTCTCATATTTAAACAAAACATGCTTTTGTTGAATAATAAAGCTAAAACAGCTTTTTACGTGCAGCTTTAGTAGAAAATGAATGGTCGTGACAAACGGAACGGTGCTTGCCTGGTTCTCCGAGAACGATGCCAATCCGAAGTCACAATATACCGCCATTCCCGTGCATACCACAGCGCAGCAGCACCAGATTTCCCTCTAGGTAATATAGTGAGGAATTCTATGCTCTAAACCATGTGCTCTAACCATGTACCCGTGAGCCGCGCATGCGTTGTCGAGCGGTACATCAACGGGAAGTAGGTACCAAGGGCCGATGTGTTCTTGCACCTAGAGCGCCCGTATAATTTATCGTGCAGTTAAAAAGGAGAAAAGCTAAGGGAGACGTAAGGGTGGGAAAGCGCGAGAACGGCAAGTTAGAAATTCTGAAAATGCAAGCGCGAAGTCGGGCTTCCTCAAGGCCTGCAGATATATTGACCTTTCTCGAGGCAATGCCCTGGGCACTGCCATATTTGATCACGTGGTGACGCGCCCTTTGTTTGCCTCCACTGCCTCCGTTTCCTCCGTGAATACAATCGGTTTGTATGACGCCGGTGTGGCTTAGAAAACCTCTGTTTCGTGAGATATTGTAGACGGTAACTGGGCGGATGAAACAAAGCTTTGGCCACAGCCTCAGAGAACATGCGAAAACGCCTTCGAAGCTGATTAAGCTACAAGCTACATCCAAACGGCTCAAGCAGCATATCGCGTGCTGGCTTTAAAGGCGGGGCCAAATATGTATTCCAAGCTTTCCGAACTATCCGCTCATGAACTGAATCAGGATTACTGCGTCTTGCTCGTCGTTCTTTGTTTGGCGAATATTTTGACGCAGTGGCTGGCCAGCTTTGACTATCTGATTATTTTCTGCCTAATCACTCGCGGGCATGCTCACTTCCGATAGATTTGTTCTTGCTGCGCGCAAGGCTTGAAACGTAGCTATTTTGTATCTTGTAATACCTTGTAGCGAAGATTTATTATCGTTAGTAAGTGGATTAGTCTTGTTGACAGTTACGAAACATTCAGCTTCGACCCTTTGTGCGGTATCGATATAGTCCGTTATTTATTGTGCGTATTCGGTGCACTTATATTCAAGTGCGCTCATTCACTCATTGACACGTCGGCAATAGACTGGGCGTAGGTTTCCGTGCCAGTTGGGGTAGGTGTGTGTAGATACTGTGCGCGAAACTTCCTATGACAGGTAGCGGCGCTACTCCCTTTGCCATTGCCTGCCGAGCAATACTCACTCTTGCCAACGTTCCGGAGCTGAATCAATTTTTTTAAACGTTAGTGATACAACGCTGGCAGATGAACTAATTTCTGTATCCTCGAGGAAAGCCATACATTTCGAAGTGCCGGTAACATCTACGGACAGTTGCAGCAGTAGTCCGCGAACTTGGCCATACAGATTTATTCCGTTCCTAAGTATGCCAGTCACTATTCTTTCCGCAACTAGTGCATACGTCTTCAATCTGCATGATTCAATCCAGCATGACTGGAGCACTCAGTTGCATTCCCGACAACTGATCACACAGAAGCAAAGTGGAAGCGGTAGTAGTTTTGTATTCGTGCGCTGTCGTTGACGCCACGTGTGGCACGCCACCGAAAGCGCCATTTCGTTTCCCTAAAAAAAAAAAAAACTGCTCCGCGAAAGGCTCAATAGCGCCAACATTTTTTTACAATGAACAATGAACCATTCCTTTTCTATTACGAATTATTTTGCGACGAACCATTCCTCTCTATCTCTCTCTTTCTCTAAGCGCTGAAAACGAATTGATCTACACTTGCACGAGTGCAGTTATCTGTGGAGTATACGTAACCAGTGAACAAGGGCGCCTTCTTGTTTTTTGTTTCTTTTGGACATAGTGATCCCGGTTATATTTAATGCCTCATTGCGACTCGGAAATACTGTGTCGCAAGTGGCCGCAAAAGCCACCGTCACGATATTGATATTGATGCAGCTAAGTGTAGCTTGTTATATTCAGGTTCCCGTGAGGTTATCTTCAAAGGGAGTCTTCCACTGATGCTACTTGAGATTAATATTTTGTGTTATGAGCATTCGATTTCAGGTTTCCTATGCGATTATTGTACCTTAACTGATTTCGCTTTATTAGGCTGCTACATTGCTTTCAGCGGTTTCTAGATTGATAGCTGTACTTCTCCAGGTACAAACCCTGAAAACGCCTGGTTCCGTAAGTCTCACTTTCAAGCTCAGCTAAGGTCAAACCGCGATTATTAGCCTGCCTAATGCGTTTCGAAATGAAAACGAACAGCAGCTCAAGGGCAGTCATTCGTGCCCCCACCACCAGAGGCACTGGCTACATCCAAGCAAACTGTACCAGGAGAAAAAGTATATGGTTGAAATATTGGTTCAAGAAAAGATAAAAGGTGAAAGTGAACGTTGGTTTTCAGAAACACGTGAGAAAAAGAAGGCCGCACCTACTAGTTTGGGACCACGTGAGCTTATTAGGCAGGAAGTCTGGGACGGTACAAAATGTCCTAGAGGAAGAAGGAAACCACTTGGAAAGGGACACGACATTAAATTACACACGAAAAAATAGCAACCGAATCTTTCCAAGACGATGATGAGGTTGTATATGAGGTAAAATAGAGCATGATTGAGAAGGGCTGGAAGAGGAGCCGTTCTTGGCAAATTTCAACTGGAAGAAATCCTTTCTTCAGGCAACAGCTACGACGAGTTTACACTCAAACAGCATTTCCTGCGATATTTATGGGACAAGACGAACATATACCCCTAGGGCAACCAGAATGGTTACTTACACTTTCAAAACTTTAGTACTGCAGTCCTCTTTTTTGGTGACACATTGCGATGAGTTCCTGAGCAGAAAGAACCCGTTGATGCAGTCGCACAAGCCACCATCGACAGGGCACTTGGCAAGGTTTTCCGGGCACTTGCAAGCAGCACACATGCCTTCAGGATTCCGAAAGCTGAAAAGAAATATTCTGGACATAAGTTTTCTGTTGAAGGTTCCTGTATTGAAATGCATTAGCATGCTTGAGCCATGCATGAACGATTCTTAGGTAGAAGCTAACACGAGGAAACTGGAGTGACTCTTCTTTAGTAAAAAAATAATTTGTCAGTCATTAGTAGTGAATAAAACGCTCGTACCGACGATAGTGTTTGACGAGTAACGATAGTTGACAGGTTAGTGTTAGATGTATGAGTATATTATGAAAATTTTGTAGTGTCGACAGTAAGGTTGTGAGCGCCGGGCTTTTAAGCTTTATGCGTCATGACGGCGATAATGAATTACGCGCGGCATAATGGTTGAACTATGCGGACGGTCCAGCACATTTGTTGACTTGATATGTGCCCGTTTTTTTTTCCGTGAAAAAGTGAAGCATGTTTATGGTGAGTGTTCTCCGTGGCAGCGTCGATAAAAGCTTCATTTTTGATAGAAATGTATGCAATGCGGTTTCTCCATATTTTTCATAATTTCATAGTTCTTCGTGAAATTATTAACAATTGTGCAAATTGTGGTCAGATGTTTCGAGAATATGTACTCTCTGTTGCGATGGCGTTGTGTATTTTGAAGCGAAAAGCTTCACTACGCTAGTCAACACCGCGCTTCGCGCGAGCCGGCGTATGTCGGAATTGGCTCCGTAAGCGTGTTCGGAGTCGGGATTGGCTGTAAGCATGTTCGGTGTCAGCGCAGGTGGCCACTGCCGCGCGCTATGCGTCATCGTTTGACGTTCGCCGCAAGTGCGTGTTTATCGCGGAGGCCGACTATATAACCGCTTGCCGGAGAATAGGCGTGCGCATTCAACACGGAAGGAGAAGAGAGTGATACTACCGATACAGAGAGCTGTGTTTATGGCTGTACAGAAATCGCAAGACAATGTGCCCAACAATGATAAATAAAGAAGTTTAATAATCCTGCATAACTTATGGTATATATCATTGATAAGCAACTTGCATAACTACACAAGGCACACGTATAGCATAACCATAAGCTAACCAAACCATATCTATAAGTAAAAGCGTAAGCATAACCATAGGCTAAATCATAAAGCACAACCATAAGCTAAACCGTAAGCATATCCATAACATAAACCATAAGCATATCCATAAGTGAAACCGTAAGTATATCCATAGGCTAAATCATAAAGCATAACCATAAACTAAACCATAAGCATCACAGAACATTTTCGCTTCGAGATATCCAGACTTAACCTTAGCTGAGCCGCAGCCAATTGTTTTTTCACAGTGCCATATATCAGAATTCACTGGGAGGGTCTGTATTTTATTAGTTTTTACAGGCTTTTTAGGAACTCGAATGAGCTGCAGGAATATGAAAGGGTTTTAGGCAATGAAAGGAGTACCTAGTCCGTAAAGGACATCTTGATGAGACACGGAAACCGGTGGGCAACATTCTCAATGTTGTGGGAATTGATCTGACGGCCGACATGATGTCTTTGAAGGCTACGTCATCGGTTAAAAATTGTTGTTTACAGATCCTACCCATATCTTCAAGTTCTTTCTCAGTCGCACTGCCGTCGAAACATTTCAGTAAAATGTGCTCATATATTTGGGCAAACATTGATATTGGTATTTTGGCTCACTTTCCTTGTTTTGGTGCCAAAGTTTGCAGCACGAGTCAGTTGACGACCATTCTAACTTCAGAGAAAAAGTAGGCTATTGCTTTTGTACAAATTTTGAAGCTTTTAGATTACACCTTCTATGAGGAAGACGAAGTGCCTTTCAGGCAGAACACCGAGTCTTCCAGCTCTACTTATCTTGTGAATTTTTTTTAGACTTTGCCAGTGAACTGCTATTTCCTCCTTAACTGCGATGGAGATGGAGTCTCACGCGCATCCGCCGGACTCGGCAGTGCCCGCGACGGCTGCCTCCAGGAAGCGCAACGGCACCGAGAGCGACACTGACAGCGACGACACCATGCAGTACTATGTCAGCCGTGAAGATTCTTGTGACGACGCCTTCGAGCTGGTGCGGAGTCGTAAAGCAAAACGAAGGTTTCTCAGCGCATCCCCGAATTCGAGTGAGTCCACCGTGAGATCTTCGCGGAATACCGAGGAGCTCACCATCCTGTTCACGCCAGTTCTCGCTACTGACAACCTGAGACGCCTCAACAGGCAAGCCGTGTCTTCACATCTAGAGGCACTGGTTCCGAATGAAATCAAAGACATCAGAGTGAACACCCGTAAGAACGTCCTAGCAATTGACGTAGAACACGCGGCTGCGTTGGATTCCTTGCGCAATGTCACGGAACTTGACGGGATGAAAGTCCGCCCTCATATTCCGCTGAGCAAACAAATCAGTAGTGGCGTAATTTACGATGTTGATGAGACCATTGCCGACTCCGACCTGTCGATCTTAACCAAGCCAGCTACAGAAAACACCATCATCACAAACGCGTTTCGTCTTGGCACGTCACGGTGTGTCAAAATCATATTTAAAGGCGAATCCCTACCATCGCATGTAAAAGTGGGCCACTTCCGACACGCAGTTCGCCCCTTCATACCAAAACCGCTGCAGTGCTGGAAGTGCATGAAGTTTGGGCACGTGAGTAGTGTCTGCAAGAACACTACCGTCTGTTCTCGCTGCACTGGGCCCCACACCACTAACACGTGCGAAGCCAGTGTGCTGAAGTGCACAAACTGCAGCGTCCCTCACGATGCCTCCTCGAAGGAATGCCCGTTAGTTCGCAAGGAAATGGCAATATTTAGGAAAATGGTTAGAGACCACTCGTCTCACCGAGAAGCAGCAACATCTATTAGGCGGCGACGATCGCGTCGCCGACGTCGATCACGAACCTTCAAAGCCTCTGCAGAGCGCCAACCACGTACACTGCCACCCACTCTTCCGCCCAGGCCAAACGCAGTCAGCTCAAAGGACAAAGATGCAAAGAACAGCCCTGCTGCTGACGCGTGACCTGCACTCCCGAGGCTACATGCTCCTACTGAGCGAAATCAGACTTCAACAGCAAGGGACACTTCGACTGTTCCTGAAAAACTGACGGACCAAGATCAACAAATTGTTGTCATGATCAGCTCTCTGGTGAGTGCTATTCGTGTTCTTCTGGACAAGATACAGACACCAACAGCTCGAAGTGCGTTGCAAGTGCTGGATGCCATCAATCCGGTTCTAGCGAGCCTTCAGAAGTCCAGTGCTTGAGAACTTCTACAGCAGAACCATGGCTCATCGACAGCAACAGCGATCTTTCCGGGATGATGTGAGAAGTGCCTCCATATTCCAATGGAATGCGAGAGGCCTAAGGTCACGTATTTCGGATTTTCGACAGTTCGTGTTTGACTACCACTTTCCTATACTGGTGATCTGTGAACCGAACTTATCAGCCTCCCTAAGACTATCAGGATATGAACCTTTTGTTTCAACAACGTGTGCCCGTAGTAGTAAGGTTCTGGTTTATATTCGCAAGGACCTAACGTATTTTTCGCTACCCGTAGCGCCACACGACGGTAACCAATACGTCTGTGTTAGTGTGAAAAAGAAGAGGCTGTCTTTTACTATTATTGGCGTCTACCTATCCCCAACAAGTCAGTTTGACAGCAAAAGACTAGAAGATATTATGGCTACTACTCCCGGTCCTTGGATAATAACAGGGGACTTCAACGCTCACCGCCATATATGGGGCAGCTCCAGGATAAATTCGAGGGGCAGGTCACTAATATCCTTTGCATCAGGCCACAACCTGTGTCTTCTAAATGACGGAAGTCCGACATTTCTGCGAGGAACAACGTACAGTAGCTGCCTTGACTTGACTTTGGTGTCACGTTGCCTGACTTCGAGCGTGCAGTGGTTCACTGATATTGAAACCCATGGAAGTGATCATATTCCGACCTATGTGAGAATCAATGGTCTAGACGCCGCATTACCGGATGTATCTCGTCAAATCGATTGGTCAGTCTTTCAAGATCGAGTAGAAGACACCTGCAAGAAACATATCGCACGCAGATTAGAAGACATAATTGCAGACGCAATGCAAGATTGCACGCGTTGCTTCACACATTCGAAAAAGCGTACAGAGAATTACATTGAATTGGAAAGGCTTCGTACAATGCGCCGCCGTGCTGAAAAGAGGTACAGGCGCACAAAGTCAATTCTTGACCTCAGAGAAGCTCGGCGCATGCAAAAGAAGATAAGACGCCGAATGGATAAGCTAGCGGATCAAAGATGGAAATGCTTTTGCGAGTCACTAGACCCCCGCAAGCCATTGTCCCGTGTGTGGCGTACCCTACGGGGTCTTTGCTCAAGACCCCAGCAACGACACCCTTTTAACGCCCTCGCTCTCTATCAAAACCGCCGCGAGATAGACGTTGCAGAGGAATTTTGCGCGCAAATCGCCGGCGGCACAGTTTTAGTCCCTGACATGGCTTTAAGCGACATCCCCGGTCCACGAGATACCAGCATGGAGGCTCGATTCTCTATGGAAGAATTAGAAGCTGCTATGGCGCTCTGTAGGTGTTCGTCTTCACCAGGGCCCGATGGCATAACATATACTGCTTTGCGCCACCTAGGCCGAGGAGCACGAAGAGAACTCCTCAGCCTTTTTAATAGTTCATGGCAAGATGGTGTCGTCCCACAGGAGTGGAAACGCAGCCGCCTGGTACCGCTACTAAAAGCAGGAAAGTCGCCGCTCGAACTGGCATCGTATCGGCCTATAGCACTTGCAAGCTGCGTCGGGAAACTCATGGAACGCATGATACTCATGCGTCTCGAATGGTCCTAGAACACCACAAGATTTACCCTGATTCTATGGCGGGATTTCGACGAGGCCGTTCGTCGATAGACAGCGTCATCGATTTAGTGTCATCTGTAGAACAGCAAAAATCTTGGAAACGATTATCAATAGCGCTCTTTCTGGACGTGAAAGGCGCTTACGACAACGTTTCCCATCAACCCATTCTAGACGCACTTTTGACAATTGAACTAGGAGGGCGAGTATATCGATGGATCAGAAACTACTTGACACAAAGGTCCATGTTCGTACGTACGGAAGATGGTCCCACTACCGACCACTACACATGCCGAGGAGTTCCCCAAGGTGGGGTTCTAAGCCCTATTCTTTTCAACCTCGCGCTTCTTGGGCTGGCCGAATCCCTACCGGAAACAGTGAGTGTCTCAATCTACGCCGACGACATCTGCATCTGGTCATCAGCGGTCACTCGTCTGCAGGTTCGCGCAAGGCTACAGAAAGCAGCAACACAGGCATCTCACTATCTTCACACACAAGGCCTTACCATCTCTACAGAAAAATGTGCGTTAGTCGCTTTCACACGAAAACCAATGTCTAATTATCCAGTGTGCATTAATGGCCAGCCTATCTCCTACAAGAGAAATCATCGGTTTTTGGGTGTCATTGTGGACCGGGACCTCTCTTGGAGCCCTCATGTTGCCCACTTGAAGAAGAAGCTCACATCTATTGTTCATGTCTTCAAGTTTATCGCCGGGAAAACATGGGGATCCTCAGTGGGCTCCATGCTACAGTTATATCGAGCACTTTTCATCGGATTGCTACGTTACAGTTCTCCCGTGCTTGCTAAAACATGCAAGTCAAATCTTCGAGAACTACAGAGCGTGCAAGCACAGGCACTACGTGTTTGCCTAGGACTTCCGCGGAGCGCCTCAACAGCAGGAACCATTATAATGGCTCGAGACCATCCGATCGCGACTTACATTAGCATCGACACGCTTAGGGCCCATGTTCGTCATGTTTCACGCATGCAATCAAGCTCTCTTGCCTGCCTGCCAGAACGACGACCACAGGCGTCCTTCTCCAACGAGGTCAGCATCCATCGTGCCTGTCTGCCATCGGGCTTCACACCCTCTGCACGTTCAACCTCAGCTTTGTGGTGTTTAGAGCAACCTCAAGTGCGTCTCACGGTTCCAGGGATAAGGAAGAAGACCGACCTGCCTACCTTGGCCCTGAAGCAAGCAGCTCTGGATTGTTTGAACACTTTCTACTTTGACCGAGTCCACATATATACGGATGGCTCTTCCACTCAGACCAGCTCCACCGGCGCAGTGGTTATACCATCACGATCAATTAGCGTCCGATACAAGATTTCTCATATGACAACATCGAACGCATCGGAGCTTGTTGCCCTCCGAGGTGCCGTTGATTACATTAACAACCAACCCGCTAATCGGTGGGCAATATTCTGCGATTCGAAGGCGGCCTTACAATGTCTTCTGTCATCTCTTCGTCGCGGGTCGTGTGAACAACTAGTGTCGGAGATACGAGAAATGTACCATCGTATGATAGCGAAAGGACACGACGTCGTGTTTCAGTGGCTGCCTGGCCACTGCGGTATCTCCGGCAACGACCTCGCTGACGAAGCTGCTAGGAAAGCACACGAAGGAGCAACCCTTGTTTCTGTACCTTTATCGCGGACCGACGCAGCCCAACACCTAAGCAAGGTAGCACACCGTATGACATTAGAGAAGTGGCACACACCTGAATTCACCCAAGAACGATTGCATTCCCCCGACCCCTCTATGCAACTGCGGCTGTTACCAGGGCTTCTGCGAAATGTAGAAACAATGCTGTGCCGCTTACGCTTGGGCGTCGCATTCACCAATGAATATACGGTTTTGATTGGAATGACTGATAGCGCCGACTGTAATGCCTGCGGTGCCGAGGAAACTATAGAACATCTACTGTGCTACTGCCCATCTTTTCAAAACGAAAGACATGACCTCTGCACAGCTCTCAATCAGCTAGATAGAACACCGTTCACCTTGAAGAAGATCTTGGGACCATGGCCTCGTATATCGCAGCTACAAAAGGCCACAAAAGCTCTGCTGCGATATTTGAAGGCTACTGGTTTGAGTCAGCGTTTGTGATCCGAACTGAGTGACCGAACGATATACCCAGTAGACTTTCTCTTCTTTTAATCTTTCCGTCCCCTTTTCCCTTTCCCCAGTGTAGGGTAGCCAACCGGGCTCAGTCCTGGTTAACCTCCCTACCTTTCCTTCATCATTTGCTCTCTCTCTCTCTTTTTGAAGCTTTTAAGCATCGTAGGGTCATCAGAGATCTATCAAGAATCCCCTTGTTCAGCATCAGCGTAGTAAAACATGTGCTTTTCTGAATCGTGCATCTGTGGCCAGGATTGGCCTCGGCAGTGCGGCAGATTTGTATCTTTCAAGAAGTGACTGTATCGAGAGCAAAGCATGCTAAAGCTCAATTCACTTACGATATCACTTGAGGCCACTCTAGTGACCTCTGTTTATTCGTGAAAAAAATGAAGGACTTTAACTTAGATCTTCGCGAGAAGTTGAGCTCTGTTTCAACTGGCACAGGGTGTTCTATGTAGGAGCGTCAAATAGTGCTTGCTCACTTCTCTTTTGCATTGCAATGAACCGCTGGGTGCATATTGCCATATCGCACGCCGCTGGTATACGGTGTTGGCTTTACAATGTGAAATAGCAATTGCTACAAGATACTGGCCAAAGATGGAGGCTCTTACCGCCGAGGAGGGTATAGTGAACCGCATTCGTCTTTACTGATGGCGCATTGTCCAGTGTGCCTCAAGTGTAGGCGTTCATTAACACAGTCGCATATGCTTCCTGCCATAGCGCACACTGGTTGGTTGTCGTAGCACTGGCATGGCACACAGTGATCTTCTTCCGGCCTCGGGATACTGGGCAATAAAATAAAAGAAATTGCATCAGAAGTAAATAAAAGGCTAACGCTTTGTCACAAAAGAAATTGTGTTGCTTGTTGCGTAATTTCTAGTGCACATGACAGCCCACCGTGGACTTTATAACTCATAACTCATAAGGAAGCATGAAATGCATGTGTGAACGATAAGAAGGCCATATTATTATGTACACAACCAACTTTAGAGCTCTAGGAGCATCCCCTTTACAAGCGCTTACATGGACAGTCGTTACATTAAGCGCTCATAACGAAGGGCGTGCTAAGGTGAAGAACGAATAGCGTTAAACGAGATATTGGGCTTCACGCAGGCTGCAAGCAGCACTCCCCTCGTGGCGAGGTAGCCGGAGTGACATGATCGTTAGGGAGCTCAGCTTGTTTTTAACTGTGCTTCTGCGAAAAATTACGCTTGTATAACAGACCAATTAGTGTTTCTGTAAACATTACACTGCGATGCTTCGCTGTCATGGGTGCAAGTGATATCTCTAAATTGCTGAAGTTAAGTTGCGATTGATATCGTTTACCTATGGTGCAAATAACGCTGACTCTTATATTGGGCCTTTTGTTAAGTTACATTCTGGAGCTTAGTGAATTTTGTTGGAATAATAAACTAGAAAGTGATCATGAAACTGCGTTTGATATTCCGCGAAGTAATAATTGCAATAGGGTGCTCATGAAGTACGTTGTCAGAATGTTTCGTCAAGTGAATCAGCTAAACACCGATTCCGAATTTGACATGAATGGTCAAGGGAATATCAGCACTATAGCTCGAATAGTAATTGGGCCTCTCGAGAACTGTCGCTCGGAGCCGTATATTCGTGTGAAAATGTTTTCACTGATGAGCAGTTCATCACACAGAAAGATAGACTCCACAGGTGTAAACGTCATGCTGGTGGGTCATGCTAGTCTGTAGTAAGCAATCATGTCCAGATCGTAGGTTTTCACAACTACAGTTACACGAGCATTTGTCCAAGCGTCTGATGCCCTTCTTTTTTTCCGTTGATTGTTTGCAAATTGTCATCTTGTAGCATAATATAGGCTCTGTTTTCTCAAACAGATCTGTACTGAGTGCATCAGCGTCCCATGAATAATAACTACGAAGTTTATAAGTAGCTAATACGATGTTACTTCAAGTGTGTAATCATATGCTCCTGCATGAGCTACGTTTTGTAAGAAAGTTGGGGCGGAATGCAAATTTTAATGATATAGGCTTCTTCGTATGATGCCCGCTTTCAAGGGGTTAATTTACTTGGCCATTTACTGCCAATAGCCACAGTGGCGTGCTCCCAGGTATGATCCTGGTATATATCCCAGAACGACGGGTTTTCTACGCGCGTCTACTTCACTTTATACAAAGTGTTTCCTATTATTAGCAGACAATTGAAAATTATCCATTGAAAGTAGCGCAGGTAGTGTTTTGAGAGTAGCAACTTGTAGTGTCCGAAACCATAGTTTTGGACTCTTGATGGTCGTTTACGCAAATTTTAATGTATTAGGATAATCCTTAGGCAGCATGCGTAAATCAGCTACGCCAATATTTCACAGCAAACTATAGCCTTAAGTGAAACACGGCACTGCTTCATAGCGCTCACATCACATGCAGCGTAGCTTATGGTACTATTTCCTTCCTGTAGTACTCTCGGGACACAAGCTCTTGCTGCCACAAGCAAATTCCGGCGAGCAATGGGTTAGCTTGGCGGTTTTATTCTAAGTACAAGATTGTGCTGCGCAAAAGCGACCAGTACAGAAGGCTTAAGCAGCAAGAACGAAGAAAAATCTGCCAACTGTAGTGCACGCAGCAATCCTTTTCTTTGAACTGCAGCCGTTGCACTTCAAGCTGAGTCTTGTTCTACTATGGGGCTGTTGATATTTGTCATTGTATTTGCCAAAACGCCTTTGAGCTTCTCATACAGAACAATTTCGTCGACCATCTTTCAAAAGGTTCACTTCCTTATTTGCGTACAAATGCTGATTTCTCACTTCTTTAGCACGTGTCCTTTCCGCGTTTTTCATTCCGTAGTTTTGATGAAATTATTATCCGTATGAAAATGGTGGTCAGCTACTTTGTGAATACGTATTCTGCGTTGCGATGGCGTTCTGCATATTTTTCACAGCACTGGATGGCAGAATTTACCGGAAGGCACTGTATTTGTTCAGCTTTGGAAGCATTTTATAAATTCGAATAAGCCACACGAACATGAAACGTATTCAAGCGATAAATGGAGTATCTAGTCCGCAGAGAACAACGTAGTGCGAGGCGGATTCTGGTGGAATAAATAATGAATGTTTAAAGCACTGGTCATATTACGTATGTGATTGCTGCGAAGGCTACATCATCAGTAATAAATACTTTATTTAGAAACAGTTGCCAAATTTCCGAGTCTCAGTAGCACTGTTGAGAAAAGATATCAGGGGAGAAAGAGCATACATCTGGCGAAATATTTTGATTCGAAATAACGTTTACTTTCTAGCGTTGGTGCCCGACTTTGGGGCACGAGTCGGACGACTTTTGTAGCTTAGAGTAAACTTTAAAGAACTTTTACGTTTGGAAGAAGATTTTCAATAAGGCTTCGATTGAAGCCACGTGGTATGAGATGGTGTTGGTTACCGCGCCAAACATTTAAACAAAGGGCAAAAAACAAAGTGACACGCACATTCAAGATTCCAAACATTGCAGAGCCTTGAAGTGTTTATCGATATTACCCATATTCAGGGTCTGGTTAACAAGGCTTACGCTTTTCTTAACCGTGCATCTGTGGTAGTGGAGGGGATTGGCAACTTATTGAAAAGGGTGTCTATATCGAGCGATAAACGTGCTAAAACTGAATTTAGACATCACTAAAGCCACTCTAGTGACCTCTGTTCACTATTTAAAAAATAAAACAGTTTTACTATGGGCCTACGCGAGAAATGGAGTGCTATTATATCGCCGCGCCATCTAGTGCTCACTTCTATTTTGCATTGCATACAGCCACTTTCTGCATACTGCCACATCTAACGGCGCTTATATATAGGGTTGGCTTTAGAATGTGTCATAGCTACTACTATTTTAAGTGTAGCCAAACAAGTAGGTTCTTACAGTGGAGGAATGAGCAGAGTGCCGCAGTCGTCTTTGCTCGCGGCGCATTTTCCCGTCTCCCAGAATCGAAGGCTCCCATTAACGCAGTGGCACATGGTGTCGACAACAGCGCACTCCGCTTGCTTGTCGTCGCACTGGCATGGCGCGCAGTGTTCTCCTTGCGGCCTTGGGATGCTAGGGAAAAAGAGTCGGGAGTTTGCAATCATAAATGGATAAAAGGCAAACGCTTGGTCACAAACGCAAATATGTTGCTTGTTGCATAATCTCTAGCGCATATGACGGCACACCATAGCCCTCATATAAACTGCGAAAGAAGCGTTAAATGTTCGTGTCAACATTTCTAATGTTGAATTGATGTGCAAGACCCAAGTATAGTGTTTGTAGTAGCTTCCCTTTTACAAGGTGTTACAGTGATAGCTTTGCAATTACTTACATCGCTCAACACGAAGGGCGTGCAAAGATCAACATTGAACGTCTAAAGCGAAGAGTGAGATACGAGGCATCGCAAAGGCCGCTAGCAGCACACCCATCGGGGTGTGGGAGTCGCAGCGACATCATCGCCAGGTGAGCTTGGGTAGTAGTTCAACTTATTTTCAACTGTGGTCGTAGGAAAGACTCCTGGGATATATTTGGAGCCAGAGAACAACCATTTTTTGTGCAATGTTTAGAGTAGTCAATATGGCTGGCTAATGCACGTCACTGTCACGCACGATTTCTATTTCAGATGAAATGGTGATTAACTGAACAATTATACGGTTTCCGGTGCCTACCAGTGTAAGCTGAAGAAAACGTTGTCGAAGATCTTAAGCGAACTGAGTTATATGATACCATTGCCTCTGCGTCGTAAGCTGAAGCACAAAAGGCAATTTTCGAAGTGAAGAACGAACTGCACAGATATGACTAGGCTATGACGCGGACATACATTTTTGTTCGGGTTGTGGTGAATGAGTTTAAACAGCAGACAAATAGACAAATTATATTTTAAGCGAATGTAGTTGAAGATAAATACAATATGAACGATGCGTTGTGATGTGAAAGTCATCTTATTTGTGAGGTGAAAGGATAATTTCTGAAATTCTGAATTCTGAAATAATTGGATAGGATACGCAAATTGCGAAGATTGATTTCAGTTTCCATCATTTTTTAAGAACACTAGTTAAGCTATTCTTGTTGATCAACTTTTCATGGCTATGATGAAAAGACTGCGGAACAGAAGCGCGCCTGTAACAACGCTGCAGAAAGTAGTGACGAGCAATTTCTTGACGTTTTTCCAGAGGGAAAATAGAGAAAATAATGTTTGAATTCCATCACTTGCAGCACGGAATTCGAAGTAATACTTTGCATTTACGAGGCAGCGACTGATATTTTTTGTATATTTAGTTTCGACAGTGAAGCTTTCAACATCCGAGAACGTCGCCTGTTTCGCGCTGCCCTGAAAAGAAGAATGGCGCCCGCTTCTTTTGGTGAATTTTTGTCACCTTCGGTGCCGCCTGTCAGGTCAGCTGAGAGATTGACGAACAACTTCAGCCTAAATGATTGTAGAGATTTACAAAACAAGTTAGCGCAATGCCTGTGGGGGAACCAGGGGAACCGATCCGGATCCGTGTCGAGAATGGACGGCGTATGCAAAGGAATGAGCGAACCTACTTATACTAGGCTGTCTACCAAGGCCGGCGTGAGCAGCGTGTTATTAACGACTGCGAAGCCGTGCGGGGCTCTGAAACTGAGAGCGTTGCCGGTTGTTAAGAAATCAATTACACATACTGTCACATGGTAGGGACAGTCATGAACATAGCAGCAAAACTGTGAATGACGAAACTCTTTAGTGGGCGCGTGTGTGCCAAAAGAAACCGGCTGCACTCAAAGCACAACGATAGCGGTGAACACGGTGAGTGATCGTCGAAGATTGATCAGCGGGTTAAGCGCGTCGGCTTTCATACCTGAGTCATCGAAGGTTACAGAGAAATCTCTTGTGCCCGCGTAGTCTTCACGAAAGTACTACACACTTAGCGTCGAGCATACATGAAGTCAGATTACGCAAAGTTCGGTGAGAACAGACAGCGGATAAGCCATCCATAACGTTGGAGAAATTTCCGATACATACAGGCGCATCCTGCGCTGAGCGATAACATTTGCTGGACGCTGAAACGCGGTCAGCCCGTAAAGAAAGAACATGTAAACTCGAGCGGATTATAGGTGCACATAAATGTGCATAACCTGCTCTTCCATAGCTTTCGCCTTCTTGCCGATAGAAATTATATGCGCGCCTAGGCATAAGTGAACGTGCTCATCGCACATCTACTACCCCCGTACTATAGAACACGCCTCCCTGAACATACCGTGTCGACTCAAGGGATATATGGATGCTATTAGCGTCCCTTTTCAGGCGCGGTGGTGGCTTACGCCACCAAGCTCGTGTTACTATATTGCCTAATGTCCTACGTCTGATAAAAAAATGAATACCATGAAGAATTCTCATCACCAAACTTTCTTAACCCGTATTTGTAACTTTGCTTCCGTGCGCTTCCGTCAGTTATTGTTTCCCTGGTTTTCTTCCACCAGTCTTCCAATGGCCCCTTACTGATGTTATTGGGGAACTGTGTCCTTTCCATGGCACTGTTTTCGCTGAACACAAGAGCTTCAAGGAGGCTACACGTGGCTAAATGGATCGCTGGGCAGACATCTTTACATTCGAACAAAAATTTTCTCAATCGTTTCCCTTGCTTTACCCAAGTGAGCACATGCTTCGTTTCCTTTGTTATTTCCCTCTGTTTTCCCTTTGTTTTCCTTACATTAAAAGTGCGTATCATATTGCATCCTGATATCGCTTTGAAATATAAACAGCTTCCCTTTGAGCCAAGGTACACTCCATTTACGGCGCTTAGTGCGATATGTTCTGCACGAGTCTGATTTTCCGACGCCCACAGACGGTTTCTATTACAACATAATGCGTCTTCCTATAGAAGTAGTTTATTGTCAGCGAGTTCTGTCTGAACCATGAGCGCAGTAACCGGTGGAAGTCCTTCGTCTGCCGCTGCTGCTAAACGAGCGGCCCGAGCAGAGGCCCATGGCCGCCGCCGCCCGAAGCCAGAGGTGCGCTATGCGGAAACAGGCATCGGTGCAGCAAGTCGAGCATACATCCATCTATTTCTCGGACCACAAAGCTTCCTTGTTAACAATCAAGAACTGCGATGGAGTGCTTCTTGAAGAAGGAATACGCATGAAGCATAAAAAGTTGGCACTAGCATTACATGCATGTCCTGCTCGAATTATTTGCCTCAATATATCAAAAATCCGAAACCACTGCTGTCAGATTTCGCATTAGAAAGTAACATATTTGTCGACAAATGTGCAGGACAGTAGCACAAGACGGCGTAACACACGGGTTTGGAGCTGAGTGAACAAACTACTGTTAGTGACTCTTACCTTGAAAAGCCTTTGTCCTTACTCTGGGTTAACCTTTACGTCCATCGGCATTTAAGTGGAACATAAATATTTAGCGACGCTTCAATTATGCTGGAACTATATATTTCATACTTTCTTCGTGTGCTTTAAACAAACATGTTCAAGCAGAAATAACTAATGGCTACAACTGGAATGTGCATATGCTGGCTACTAATAGGTACCGAAAATGTCATGTCGAAATATGGCTTCATTTTTATTTGGAATTTCCGGCAGAGATGATCGTGGTAGGACATCATTGTAAACGATGGGTTGCGCATTACAACGAACGCGCAACAAATTTCAATGACGAGCGCGTGCCCCAGCCACCTTGGTGGACATCGCACACAAAGCGGAACATTTATTCACCATTGAAACGTGTTGTATCGGAAGACATGACGAGGTTGACCTTGCAGAAACACAATAGTACGATGCGTCTGTGAAGTCCCACAGTAAGAGAAGTTAGAACGAGTTTTTTTCCTCGTTGCAAGCAGACTTAGCCTTGCAGAAGTTGCCGGCACTTTCTCCGCCTCAACGCCACCTTTAAACTGCGATACGGTCTAAAACAGTTTGCTGTCCAGTTTACATCAACATGCACCAAAATGGAATGTACTCATGAAATGGAATGTCCGTGGCTTGCTTTGGACTGTAACCGCTGCGTCCTGCCTCGCCTGAGCATGACGCCGTTGTGCATGTGACGTTGCTGCATCCGTCGCAGCTGATCGTCTTGACGCTGCTCTTCGGGGCTCCTTACTACAAGTTGCCTCCCGATAGCGCTATCAAAACACGAATGAAATGATTTTCTAAGCGGAATCTTCTTTTACATATGAAAGAGAAGTGATGTCACTCCCTGTTTCGAGTGCTACTTTTCCTGCTTGCCAGCCAATGCAGCTTATGCAACCATAATCCTCAGGGGCAAACGCATGTTGTTAAGTGCTTCACGTACTTCTAGCGCACTTCAGCATGTGTGATGTGTTTTTCGCACCTGTTTTCAGCTTTTCTTCATCGAAACGAATACTGATGTGTCTTGCTCCCGCACCTCAGTGCTCTCTCTCTCTCTCTCTCTCTCTCTCTATATATATATATATATATATATATATATATATATATGTGTGTGTGTGTGTGTGTGTATTCACATCATCACCAATCGCGAAGATGCAGTAAAAGCAGCAACGAACAGCTTACAGAGGTTGCTTCCATACCTAGCAATGAAGTTAGAAGGGCATTGCAAGATATGAAAGGGGAAAGAACGGCAGGAGAAGATGGAATAACGGTAAATGTAATGAATTATAGCGAATGCATCATGCTTGAAAAGCTGGCCGTCCTTTATACGAATTGTCTCACAACTTCAAGGGTCCCAGACAACTGGAAGAATGCCAACATTATACTAATCCACAAAAAGCGAGACGTTAGAAAATTGAAAAATTATAGGCCCAGAACTTGCTTCCAGTATTACATAAAATATTCACCAAGATGATTTTCGATAGAATAAGTGCAACACTAAACTTCAGCCAACAAAGAGAACATGCTGGCTTCACAAAGAGATATTCTACAATTTATCACATCCAAGTAATTAATCAGGCAATCGAGAAATCGGCCGATCACAATCAGCCTCTCTATATGGGTTTTATATATTACGAAGACGCATTTGATTCAGTAGAGATACCAGCAGTCATAGAGGCATTAAGTAATCAAAGAGTACATTAAGCTTACATAAATACCTTGGAAAATATCTATAGATTCCGCAGCTACCTTAATTCACCACAGAAAAGAGCAGAAAGATACCTATAAAGAAAGGGGTCAGTCAAGGAGAAACAATCTCTCCAACGCTATTCACTGCGTGCTTGAGAGAAGTATTCGAACTATTAAACTGGGAAGGCTTAGGAGTAAGGATCGACGGCGAATATCTCAGCAATCTTACGTTTGCAGATGACATTGTGCTGTTGAGGAACACTGGGGACGAGTTACAACAAATGATTGAGGACCTTCACAGATAGAGTTTAATAGCGGAGTTGAAGATTAATATGCAGAAGACAAAGACAGTGATGAGTAACCTGACAAGAAACAAGCATTCAGGATCACCAGTAGCCTCTCGAGTCGGCGAAGGAGTGCGTGTACCTAGCTCATTTACTCATAGGGGATCCTGATATGAAATGCAAATTTATAGAAGAATAAAAATGATTTGGAGCGCTTACTATAGACATTGTCTTTTCCTGACTGGGAGCTTACCATTAGAATTGAAAAGAAACGTGATAACATCGGTGCTTTTACCGGTGCTAACATAGGGGGCAGAAACTTGGAGAATGAGAAAGAAGCTTGATAACAAGTTAAGGACCGCGCAAAGAGCGATTGAACAAAAATGCTAGGCATAACATTAAGAGACAGAAAAAGAGTGGTTTGGATCAGAGAGGAAACGGGTGTAGCCGATATTCTAATTGACTTCAACATAGGAAAATGGAGCCAAGCTGGTCATGTAAAGCGCATGCTTTGTAACCGGTGCCCCATTATGGTTACAGAATAGGTGCCAACAGAAGGGAAGCGCAGAGTAGTCGAGGAAGGTAGACGACTAAGTGGGTCGTTGAAATTAGGAAACTCGCGGGCGCCAGTCGGAATCGGTTGGCTCAGGATAGGGTTAATTGGAGATCGCAGGAAGAGGCCTTCGTCCTGCAGTGGACATATAATAGGTCAGCAATATATCTATGGAAATGGGGTTTATTGCAGCTCGTTCAAGAGATCACAGATAGCTCTTGATCACGAGTCCTAGCGCTTCGCATCAGCAGCCTGAGCTCGGGTCTCGCGCCGCAGCGGTGGCATTTCGCACAGTGCCACATGCATATTAGCCACTACAATTGTCTTCGCGGCAAAGAGGAGCCATCCTGGCGACCTAAGGTTATGATACGATAAGGAGCTATTAACAGCGCAATTTTGCGCTGTTAATAGCAGGACGGAAAACCAACAAGCCAAAGCTGCTATTCTAACGATAAGGAGGTCGTGGTAAGGATTCAGGCGGATGATGTGAACCGTCTGGCGGCCACGGCGGCGTTTCTCCGAAGATGGTGTGACCGGTTCGACCACATAATTCACAGGCGATGTACACGCGACGATCCGATACGGACCCTGATATTTCGGAGCAAGGTTTGGGCTAAGGCCGGGAGCTATGATGGGCAGCCGAAGCCAGACGTGAGAGTCCCCGGCGAAGGAATGTGTGGGCTGATTGTTGTCGTGGCGACCTTTGTGGATTCCTTGGGTATTTGACGTGAATGAGCGAGCCATTTGGTGGCACTCTTCAGCATGGCGAGCAACTTCGGAAAGAGGGGTGAATTGAGAGGCATCCAGATAATATGGTAGTATGGTGTCGAGGGTAGTGGATGGTTCACGTCCATAAGAAAGGTAAAATGGTGAGAAGCCTGTGGTAGCCTGAATGGCGGTATTGTATGCGTATGTCACAAAAGGGAGGACATCGTCCCAATAGGAATGATCAGACGCAACATACATGGTGAGCATGTCACCAAGAGTGCGGCTGAATCGTTCCGTTAGACTGTTAGTCTGTAGGTGATACACCGTAGTGGTGCCGTGCATAGTGCGGTACGTGGTGAGTAGATCAAAATATAACTTCGGACAAGAAGACACGGCCTCTCTCGCTGGGCAGTTCTCGCGGTGCGCAGTGCCGTAAGATGAAATGCCGTAAAATGAATGCGGCAACGTCGCGAACAGCAGCCGAAGCAAGTGCAGCAGTTTCGGCATATCTTGTGAGGTGGTCTACTGCGACAATTTACAACAATTTCCGTTAACAGTACATGGAAGAGGCCTATAAAGGTCAATGCCAACCAGATCAAAATGACGTACAGGACACGGTAAAGGTTGCAGAGGCCCTGTCGTATGAGGAGATGTCTTGCGTCGCTGACAGGCTGCACATGACCGAATGTATTGGCGGTCATAAGACACGCCGCGCCAGTAGTACTGCTGGGGAAGCCGTTCGTAGGTTTTCAGGACGCCAGCATGAGCTTGTTGTGGGTCGGTGTGGAAATACGTACATACGTCGGAACGCCAATGGCGAGGGATGACCAGCAGCCATTTGCGACCGTATGGCTGATAGTTTCGGCGGTACAAGATGGCGTCTCGTAGCACGAAGTGGGTGGCGTGGCAACGAAGGGCTCGAGGGCATGTAGCCGTTGAACTGTTAAGAGTGTCATTGAGAGACACAATCCACGGATCTTTTCTCTGTTGAGACGGCATGTCAGTAACAGCAAGCGAAGCAACCGGTCACTCTATGGATGAGGGTGGCGTTTCGTCGGATCGCATGGGCGAATGGGACAGCGCATCTGGATCAGAATGTAGGCGCCGGAATCGATAGATGACGCGAATGTCAAATTCTTGGAGCCGAAGAGCCCAACGTCCAAGACGCCCCGACGGGTCTTTCAGTGACGCAAGCCACCAGAGCGCATGATGGTATGTCACAAGGTCGAACGGACCGCCATACAAGTAAGGGAGAAATTTGTATAAGGCCCAGATTATAGCCAAACATTCTTTTTCTGTGACAGAATAATTGGTTTCTGCCTTCGTGAGGGCACGACTGGCATATGCAACCACGTATTCCGGAAAGCCAGGCTTGCGTTGCGCAAGGACGGCCCCAAGACCAACGCCGCTGGCGTCCGTATGAACTTCGGTCGGTGCCCTCGGGTCGTAGTGGCGTAGAACAGGTGGTGAGGTAAGCAGACGACGCAAAGTGGCGAAGGCTTGGTTACATGCTGGAGTCCAGTCGCGAAGGTCACCAGGGCCAGCCAGGAGCTTCGTCAGGGGAGCGATGATGCAGGCAAAATTGCACACGAAGCGTCGAAAATAAGAGCAAGGACGGACAAAACTTTGGAGCTCTTTCACTGTAGTCGGCCGCGGAAATTCTGCGACAGCGCGAAGTTTGTTAGGGCCGGGAAGGACGCCGTCTTTGGACACGACATGGCCAAGTATGGTCGGCTGGCGGGCTCTGAAGCGGCACTTTTTCAAGTTAAGTTGAAGGCCGGCGGTGGTAAGGCAAGTAAGGACTTCGCGTAGACGAGAGAGGTGAGTGGTGAAATCAGGGGAGAAAACTACCACGACGTCTAAATAACACAAGCACGTGTTCCATTTGAGGCGTGCCAGAATATTGTTCATCATCCTGTCGAATGTCGCGGGCGCCAACTGAGAATAACATCGTGGGAGCACCAAGTTAACACAAAGAAATCAATCGAATACAAAATGCCTCGAATTAGCACCCTGGCAGTTCACATGGCAACTGGCTGAACTTGTTGTGCACTGGATGTTCTAAGCAATAGTACCGAGGTATCATGGTCACTTTCTGTAGTGCACGACAAAGCTTCTCACTAATCACGGGTACAGCAACACATGTATCGACGAGCGCAAGAGATTTGATGGCATCAACGGACCCTTCAATAAGGTTAGCGGGGGAACAATGAGGACTTTGATGTTCCGATGATGACGCAGTTCGTGCATCAGGAACTGCGGAAATCAGTTTTCCGCCTCAGTAGTAGTGGAACTGGGCCTAGGACGCGTGGGTGAGAGTGAGCGCCGACGATGCGAAGGCGAGCGAGGAGTACGTAGAGCTGTGGCTGCGGTGCTGGTATTTCATCAGAAGCGTAGACTTCCAGTGGTGGTCGTTGAGGCATACGGAATGGTCGGAAGCCGGAGCTGGGTGGTCGCGGGGTGCCCACGAAGGCCGGCATGCACCGGCGGCAGAAGCGCGCTACATGTCCCGGGGTACTGCTGGTGTAGCATATTGGGCGGTTGTCAGCAGCGCGCCAAGGATTTGTACCCTGCTGCTGTGCACTGAAAAAGGAAGCCGTCGGCTGGCGAGGCGAAGGTGGAGGAGAGAACACCGGCGGGCGAGGCGCCCGTGCAACGGCTTCAGCATACGTCAGAGGCGCCTCCAAGGGAGCCGGCTGACACGGAGGTGGAAGAGCTTCGGTCACTTGCTCTTGAATTATGTGTCGGATCGCTGGAGCCGAATATTGAGAAGAACTTTCCGTGGTCGGCAAAATCGAGAGCTGTCACGCGACCTCCTCGTGCACAAATTCTTTTATTTGCGTCAGAAAAGTTGTGTGGTTGTCGCCAATAACCAATGCTGCTAATGAATCTTCCGTAGGCGATGGGCGCCGAGCTAAGATGCGTTGTTTCCGTAACTCGTCAAAACTTTGGCACAAATTGATGACTTCGGCCACGGTACGCGGATCCTTCGCTAACAACATTTGAAAGGCGTCCTCATCAATGCCTTTCATAATTTCTTTTATCTTGTCCTGTTCAGCCATTGGCGGATTCACACGCTTACAAGGTCAATGACATCTTCGATGTAACTTGTGAAAGTTTCAGCGTGATGTTGCGCACGCCCTCGCAAGCGTTGTTCTGCGCGAAGCTTACGCACAGCGGGGCGCCCTAACACTTCTGCGAAACTTGTATTGAATGTGCTCCATGTTGCGAAATCGTGTTCGTGGTTTCGGAACCAGAGGTTTGCGACGCCGGTTAAGTAAAACAGCACGTTGTGCAACTTGGTGACGTCGTCCCACTTGCTATGCTGGCTCACCCATTCGTAAGATGACAACCAATCCTCCACGTGATGATCATCGGTGCCGCTAAAGATGGCAGGATTACGCTGGCGCAAGGCACCGGAAACGATTACCACCGGAGGCTGTGGTGCAATTTCGTGGGTGGTTTGGTCAGGCATGGTCGCCGCAGTCGGTAGCGTCTGGCGTCGGAATTCCAGTTTCCGAGGTTACCCCGCACCTCCACCAAATGAAATGGGGTTTATTGCAGCTCGTTCGTGGGATCGCAGGTAGGTCTCGATCACGAGTCCTAGCGCTTCGCATCAGCAGCCTGAGCTCGGGTCTCGCGCCGCAGCGGTGGCAGCCCGCACAGGGCCACATGCATATTATCCACTACAATATATATATATATATATATATATATATATATATATATATATACACACAAAGGAACGACGCTTTTATGCGCCTTCGCGCTTCACATTATCCAGAATGACTTCTGATTATTAAGCAATTTTGCCAAATTATGCTTTTAAAGGAGCACAGGTGGCGTTTTCAGAGCAGCAGCTTGTAGCGTTCGAAAATATGGTCTATAGGAAGTCTATATAAAAGTTATGCGGGAATACCTGAATATAAGAGGGGAATTCTTCGGTCGCACGCGTAAACAACCAACGCCAAGCGTGTACAGCAAACTATAAGTTTGAGTGAAACACGACCCTGCATCAGAGTGTTCAAATGACACGTTGCGTAGCGTAAGGTATTGTTTCCTTTCTGGAGTACGCTCAAGAGACAACCCATGGCTGGCCTGCACAAGCAAGTGCAGGCATGAAAGGGGTTAGTTTGACGGTGCTCCCTCGTAAGTACAAGTATGAGCGGCTCAAGAGACACCAGTGTAGCCTGCTTGATACTTGAAGAAACATGGAAAGTCTGAAAACAGCTTTGCGCGCAGCATTCGTTTTCTCGTAAACTGCAGCCACTGCACTGGAAGCTTAATTTTATTGTCCTGTGTGGCTGTTGGTGTTAGTCATCGTCCTTGCCAGAACCTCAAGTTACTTAAACAGAATCATTTTGTCACCCGTTTTTCAAAACGTTCACTACCTCACTGGTGTACAAACACTGATTCTTCACTTGTTAAACACGCGTAGTTTCCCCATTTCTCATTGTTCCGTAGTTCTTGGTGAAATGAATAGCCGTATACAAATGGGGGTCAGATGGAGAAGTCTGGCTTGTAATGTCGTTGTGTATTTTTCCACAGCGCTAAATGGCAGAATTCACTGCCAGGGTCTTTATTCGTTTAGTCTTTGCATGCTTTTTATAAACTCGAATAAGCTGCAGGAACACGAAACGCATTTGGGCGATAAAAGGAGTGCCTGTTCCGCACAGAACAACATGGGGAGGGACGGATGTCAGTGCCCAATAGTCTCTATGTTTCAAGCGCCGGGCTCATGCGCTACGTTATTTCTTCGAAGGCTAGATATCAGTTATAAATGCTTTGTTTAGAAATAGTTGCCAGATTTCCGAGTCTCAGCAGCACAGTTGTGAAAACTTATCAGGGGTGAGTGCCCATACATCTGGCGAAACATTTTAATCCGCAATAATGTTTACTTTCTAGCGCGCGTGCCCAACTTTGGAGTATCAGTCAACTGACGACCTTTCTAGCTTCGAGCAAATTTTTAAAGAACTTCTATCTTTTAACGAAGATCTTCAATAAGGCTTCGAGCGAGACCATGTGTGGTATGAGATCGTGCTGTTTACAGCGCCATACATTTAAACAAAGGACAAAAAAGAAACTGACATGCATGTTCAAGCTTGTAGGTATTGTAGAGCCTTCAAGTGTTTATCAACATTACACATAGTCAGCGTCTGGTTAACAAGACTTGCGGTTTTCTGAGTCGGGAATGTTTGCTAATGAAGGGGCTAGGCAGCTTCTTGAAAAGGGTGTCTATATCGAGCGATAAACGTGCTACAACTGAATTCAGACATCACTAAAGCCACTCTAGTGACCCGTGTTCACTAGTAAAAAAATAAATAAAAATAAAACAGTTTTACTATGGGCATACGCGAGAAATGGAGTGCTATTATATCGCCGCGCCATCTAGTGCTCAGTTCTATTTTGCATTGCATACAGCCACTTGCTGCATACGGCCACATCTAACGGCACTTATATATGGCGTTGGCTTCAGAATGTTTCATAGCGACTAATATTTCGCGTGTAGCCAAAGAAGGAGGTTCTTACAGTGGAGGAATGAGCAGTTTGCCGCAGTCGTCTTTGCTCGTGGCGCATTTTCCCGTCTCCCACAACCGAAGGCGCCCATTGACGCAGTTGCACATGGTGTCCACAACAACGCACACCACTTGCTTGTCGTCACACTGGCATGGCGCGCAGTGCTCTTTTTCTTGCGGCGTTGGGATGCTAGGGAAAAAAAGTGAGGATTTGCAATCACAGATAGATAGAAGGCTAACCTTTGGTTACAAAAGCAAATATGTTGCTTGTTGCGTAATCTCTAGCGCATATGATGGGACACCATGGACCTCGTGTGAACTGCGAAATATGCGTTAAAATTTCCTGCGAACAATTAGAAAGTTGAATTGATATAAAAGAACCAAGCATAGGGCTGTAAAAGCTAATCCTTTAGAGACCGTGCTTTTTACAGCGCCTTACATTTAAACAAAGGACAAAAAGAAACTGACATGCGTGTTAAAGCTTGTAGGTATTATAGAGCCTTCAAGTGTTTATCGACATTACCCATAGTCAGTGTCTGGTTAACAAGACTTGCGGTTTTCTGAGTCGGGCATGTGTGGTTATGGATGGGCTTGGCAGCTTCTTGAAAAGGGTGTCTATATCGAGCGATAAACGCGCTAAAACTGAATTTAGACATCACTAAATCTATTCTAGTGACCTGTGTTCACTAGTAAAAAAATAAATAAAACAGTTTTACTATGGGCCTACGCGAGAAATGGAGTGCTATTATATCGCCGCGCCATCTAGTGCTCACTTATATGTTGCATTGCATAGAGCCACTTGCTGCATACTGCCACATCTACCGGCACTTATATATGGCGTTGGCTTCAGAATGTTTCATAGCAACTAATATATTGAGTGTAGCCAAACAAGGAGGTTCTTACAGTGGAGGAATTAGCAGTTTGCCGCAGTCGTCTTTGCTCGTGGCGCATTTTCCCGTCTCCCACAACCGAAGGCGCCCATTGACGCAGTTGCACATGGTGTCCACAACAACGCACACCGCTTGCTTGTCGTCACACTGGCATGGCGCGCAGTGCTCTTTTTCTTGCGGCCTTGGGATGCTAGGGAAAAAAAGTGAGGATTTGCAATCACAAATAGATAAAAGGCTAACGTTTGGTTACAAAAGCAAATATGTTGCTTGTTGCGTAATCTCTAGCGCATATGACGGGACTCCATGGACCTCGTGTAAACTGCGAAATTTGCGTTAAAATTTCCTGTGAACAATTACAAAGTTGAATTGATATAAAAGAACCAAGCATAGGGCTGTAAACGCTACCCCTTTAGAGACCGTGCAGTTTACAGCGCCATACATTTAAATAAAGGACAAAATTGAAACTGACATGCGTGTTCAAGCTTGTAGGTATTGTAGAGCCTTCAAGTGTTTATCGACATTACATATAGTCAGTGTTTGGTTAACAAGACTTTCGGTTTTCTGAGTCGGGCACGTGTGGTTATGGATGGGCTTGGCAGCTTCTTGAAAAGGGTGTCTATATCGAGCGATAAACGCGCTAAAACTGAATTTAGACATCACTAAATCCATTCTAGTGACCTGTGTTCACTAGTAAAAAAATAAATAAAACAGTTTTGCCATGGGCCTACGCGAGAAATGGAGTGCTATTATATCGCCGCGCCATCTAGTGCTCACTTATATGTTGCATTGCATAGAGTCACTTGCTGCATACTGCCACATCTAACGGCACTTATATATGGCGTTGGCTTCAGAATGTTTCATAGCAACTAATATATTGAGTGTAGCCAAACAAGGAGGTTCTTACAGTGGAGGAATGAGCAGTTTGCCGCAGTCGTCTTTGCTCGTGGCGCATTTTCCCGTCTCCCACAACCGAAGGCGCCCATTGACGCAGTTGCACATGGTGTCCACAACAACGCAGACCGCTTGCTTGTCGTCACACTGGCATGGCGCGCAGTGCTCTTTTTCTTGCGGCCTTGGGATGTTAGGGGAAAAAAGTGAGGAATTTGCAATCAGAAATAGATGAAAGGCTAACCTTTGGTCACAAAATCAAATATGTTGCTTGTTGCGTAATCTCTAGCGCATATAACGGGACACCAAGGACCTTGTATAAACTGCGAAAGATGCGTTAAAACATCGTGTGAGCAATTACAAATTTCAATTGGTATAAAAAAACCACGTATAGGGCTGTAAAAGCTACCCCTTTTTTAGATCGTGCTGTTTACAGCGCCATAGATTTAAATAAAGGACAAAATAGAAACTGACATGCGTGTTAAAGCTTGTAGGTATTATAGAGCCTTCAAGTGTTTATCGACATTACCCATAGTCAGTGTCTGGTTAACAAGACTTGCGATTTTCTGAGTCGGGCATGTGTGGTTATGGATGGGCTTGGCAGCTTCTTGAAAAGGGTGTCTATATCGAGCGATAAACGCGCTAAAACTGAATTAAGACATCACTAAATCTATTCTAGTGACCTGTGTTCACTAGTAAAAAAATAAACAAAACAGTTTTACTATGGGCCTACGCGAGAAATGGAGTGCTATTATATCGCCGCGCCATCTAGTGCTCACTTATATTTTGCATTGCATACAGCCACTTGCTGCATACTGCCACATCTACCGGCACTTATATATGGCGTTGGCTTCAGAATGTTTCATAGCAACTAATATATTGAGTGTAGCCAAACAAGGAGGTTCTTACAGTGGAGGAATGAGCAGTTTACCGCAGTCGTCTTTGCTCGTGGCGCATTTTCCCGTCTCCCACAACCGAAGGCGCCCATTGACGCAGTTGCACATGGTGTCCACAACAACGCACACCACTTGCTTGTCGTCACACTGGCATGGCGCGCAGTGCTCTTTTTCTTGCGGCCTTGGGATGCTAGGGAAAAAAAAGTGAGGAATTTGCAATCACAAATAGATGAAAGGCTAACCTTTGGTCCCAAAAGCAAATATGTTGCTTGTTGCGTAATCTCTAGCGCATATGACGGGACTCCATGGACCTCAAGTAAACTGCGAAAGATGCGTTAAAACTTCGTGTGAGCAATTACAAAGTTCAATTGATATAAAAAAAACCAAGTATAGGGCTGTAAAAGCTACCCCTTTTGAGACCGTGCTGTTTACAGCACCTTACATTTAAACAAATGCAAAAAGAAACTGACATGCATGTTAAAGCTTGTAGGTATTGTAGAGCCTTCAAGTGTTTATCGACATTGCCCATAGTCAGTGTCTGGTTAACAATACTTACGGTTTTCTGAGTCGGGAATGTTTGCTAATGAAGGGGCTAGGCAGCTTCTTGAAAAGGGTGTCTATATCGAGCGATAAACGTGCTAAAACTGAATTTAGACATCACTAAAGCCATTCTAGTGACCTGTGTTCACTAGTAAAAAAATAAATAAAACAGTTTTACCATGGGCCTACGCGAGAAATGGAGTGCTATTATATCGCCGCGCCATCTAGTGCTCACTTATATGTTGCATTGCATAGAGCCACTTGCTGCATACTGCCACATCTACCGGCACTTATATATGGCGTTGGCTTCAGAATGTTTCATAGCAACTAATATATTGAGTGTAGCCAAACAAGGAGGTTCTTACAGTGGAGGAATTAGCAGTTTGCCGCAGTCGTCTTTGCTCGTGGCGCATTTTCCCGTCTCCCACAACCGAAGGCGCCCATTGACGCAGTTGCACATGGTGTCCACAACAACGCACACCGCTTGCTTGTCGTCACACTGGCATGGCGCGCAGTGCTCTTTTTCTTGCGGCCTTGGGATGCTAGGGAAAAAAAGTGAGGATTTGCAATCACAAATAGATAAAAGGCTAACGTTTGGTTACAAAAGCAAATATGTTGCTTGTTGCGTAATCTCTAGCGCATATGACGGGACTCCATGGACCTCGTGTAAACTGCGAAATTTGCGTTAAAATTTCCTGTGAACAATTACAAAGTTGAATTGATATAAAAGAACCAAGCATAGGGCTGTAAACGCTACCCCTTTAGAGACCGTGCAGTTTACAGCGCCATACATTTAAATAAAGGACAAAATTGAAACTGACATGCGTGTTGAAGCTTGTAGGTATTGTAGAGCCTTCAAGTGTTTATCGACATTACATATAGTCAGTGTCTGGTTAACAAGACTTTCGGTTTTCTGAGTCGGGCATGTGTGGTTATGGATGGGCTTGGCAGCTTCTTGAAAAGGGTGTCTATATCGAGCGATAAACGCGCTAAAACTGAATTTAGACATCACTAAATCCATTCTAGTGACCTGTGTTCACTAGTAAAAAAATAAATAAAACAGTTTTGCCATGGGCCTACGCGAGAAATGGAGTGCTATTATATCGCCGCGCCATCTAGTGCTCACTTATATTTTGCATTGCATACAGCCACTTGCTGTATACTGCCACATCTACCGGCACTTATATATGGCGTTGGCTTCAGAATGTTTCATAGCAACTAATATTTTGAGTGTAGCCAAAGAAGGAGGCTCTTACAGTGGAGGAATGAGCAGTTTGCCGCAGTCGTCTTTGCTCCTGGCGCATTTTCCCGTCTCCCACAACCGAAGCCGCCCATTGACGCAGTTGCACATGGTGTCCACAACAACGCAGACCGCTTGCTTGTCGTCACACTGGCATGGCGCGCAGTGCTCTTTTTCTTGCGGCCTTGGGATGCTAGGGGAAAAAAGTGAGGAATTTGCAATCAGAAATAGATGAAAGGCTAACCTTTGGTCACAAAATCAAATATGTTGCTTGTTGCGTAATCTCTAGCGCATATAACGGGACACCAAGGACCTTGTATAAACTGCGAAAGATGCGTTAAAACATCGTGTGAGCAATTACAAATTTCAATTGGTATAAAAAAACCACGTATAGGGCTGTAAAAGCTACCCCTTTTTTAGATCGTGCTGTTTACAGCGCCATAGATTTAAATAAAGGACAAAATAGAAACTGACATGCGTGCTAAAGCTTGTAGGTATTATAGAGCCTTCAAGTGTTTATCGACATTACCCATAGTCAGTGTCTGGTTAACAAGACTTGCGATTTTCTGAGTCGGGCATGTGTGGTTATGGATGGGCTTGGCAGCTTCTTGAAAAGGGTGTCTATATCGAGCGATAAACGCGCTAAAACTGAATTAAGACATCACTAAATCTATTCTAGTGACCTGTGTTCACTAGTAAAAAAATAAACAAAACAGTTTTACTATGGGCCTACGCGAGAAATGGAGTGCTATTATATCGCCGCGCCATGTAGTGCTCACTTATATTTTGCATTGCATACAGCCACTTGCTGTATACTGCCACATCTACCGGCACTTATATATGGCGTTGGCTTCAGAATGTTTCATAGCAACTAATATATTGAGTGTAGCCAAACAAGGAGGTTCTTACAGTGGAGGAATGAGCAGTTTGCCGCAGTCTTCTTTGCTTGTCGCGCATTTTCCCGTCTCCCACAACCGAAGGCGCCCATTGACGCAGTTGCACATGGTGTCCACAACAACGCACACCGCTTGCTTGTCGTCACACTGGCATGGCGCGCAATGCTCTTTTTCTTGCGGCCTTGGGATGCTAGGGAAAAAAAGTGAGGATTTGCAATCACAGATAGATAGAAGGCTAACCTTTGGTTACAAAAGCAAATATGTTGCTTGTTGCGTAATCTCTAGCGCATATGATGGGACACCATGGACCTCGTGTGAACTGCGAAATATGCGTTAAAATTTCCTGCGAACAATTAGAAAGTTGAATTGATATAAAAGAACCAAGCATAGGGCTGTAAAAGCTAATCCTTTAGAGACCGTGCTTTTTACAGCGCCTTACATTTAAACAAAGGACAAAAAGAAACTGACATGCGTGTTAAAGCTTGTAGGTATTATAGAGCCTTCAAGTGTTTATCGACATTACCCATAGTCAGTGTCTGGTTAACAAGACTTGCGGTTTTCTGAGTCGGGCATGTGTGGTTATGGATGGGCTTGGCAGCTTCTTGAAAAGGGTGTCTATATCGAGCGATAAACGCGCTAAAACTGAATTTAGACATCACTAAATCTATTCTAGTGACCTGTGTTCACTAGTAAAAAAATAAATAAAACAGTTTTACTATGGGCCTACGCGAGAAATGGAGTGCTATTATATCGCCGCGCCATCTAGTGCTCACTTATATTTTGCATTACATACAGCCACTTGCTGCATACTGCCACATCTACCGGCACTTATATATGGCGTTGGCTTCAGAATGTTTCATAGCAACTAATATATTGAGTGTAGCCAAACAAGGAGGTTCTTACAGTGGAGGAATGAGCAGTTTGCCGCAGTCGTCTTTGCTCGTCGCGCATTTTCCCGTCTCCCACAACCGAAGGCGCCCATTGACGCAGTTGCACATGGTGTCCACAACAACGCAGACCGCTTGCTTGTCGTCACACTGGCATGGCGCGCAGTGCTCTTTTTCTTGCGGCCTTGGGATGCTAGGGAAAAAAAGTGAGGAATTTGCAATCACAAATAGATAAAAGGCTAACCTTTGGTTACAAAAGCAAATATGTTGCTTGTTGCGTAATCTCTAGCGCATATGATGGGACTCCATGGACCTCGTGTAAACTGCGAAATATGCGTTAAAATTTCCTGTGAACAATTACAAAGTTGAATTGATATAAAAGAACCAAGCATAGGGCTGTAAACCCTACCCCTTTAGAGACCGTGCAGTTTACAGTGCCATACATTTAAATAAAGGACAAAATAGAAACTGGCATGCGTGTTCAAGCTTGTAGGTATTGTAGAGCCTTCAAGTGTTTAACGACATTACATATAGTCAGTGTCTGGTTAACAAGACTTTCGGTTTTCTGAGTCGGGCATGTGTGGTTATGGATGGGCTTGGCAGCTTCTTGAAAAGGGTGTCTATATCGAGCGATAAACGCGCTAAAACTGAATTTAGACATCACTAAATCCATTCTAGTGACCTGTGTTCACTAGTAAAAAAATAAATAAAACAGTTTTGCCATGGGCCTACGCGAGGAATGGAGTGCTATTATATCGCCGCGCCATCTAGTGCTCACTTATATTTTGCATTGCATACAGCCACTTGCTGCATACTGCCACATCTACCGGCACTTATATATGGCGTTGGCTTCAGAATGTTTCATAGCAACTAATATATTGAGTGTAGCCAAACAAGGAGGTTCTTACAGTGGAGGAATGAGCAGTTTGCCGCAGTCGTCTTTGCTCGTCGCGCATTTTCCCGTCTCCCACAACCGAAGGCGCCCATTGACGCAGTTGCACATGGTGTCCACAACAACGCAGACCGCTTGCTTGTCGTCACACTGGCATGGCGCGCAGTGCTCTTTTTCTTGCGGCCTTGGGATGCTAGGGAAAAAAAGTGAGGATTTGCAATCACAAATAGATAAAAGGCTAACCTTTGGTTACAAAAGCAAATATGTTGCTTGTTGCGTAATCTCTAGCGCATATGATGGGACTCCATGGACCTCGTGTAAACTGCGAAATATGCGTTAAAATTTCCTGTGAACAATTACAAAGTTGAATTGATATAAAAGAACCAAGCATAGGGCTGTAAACGCTACCCCTTTATAGACCGTGCTATTTACAGCGCCTTACATTTAAACAAAGGACAAAAAGAAACTGACATGCGTGTTAAAGCTTGTAGGTATTATAGAGCCTTCAAGTGTTTATCGACATTACCCATAGTCAGTGTCTGGTTAACAAGACTTGCGGTTTTCTGAGTCGGGAATGTGTGGTTATGAATGGGCTTGGCAGCTTCTTGAAAAGGGTGTCTATATCGAGCGATAAACCTGCTAAAACTGAATTTAGACATCACTAAAGCCGTTCTAGTGACCTGTGTTCACTAGTAAAAAAATAAATAAAACAGTTTTACTATGGGCCTACGCGAGAAATGGAGTGCTATTATATCCCCGCGCCATCTAGTGCTCACTTATATTTTGCATTGCATACAGCCACTTGCTGCATACTGCCACATCTACCGGCACTTATATATGGCGTTGGCTTCAGAATGTTTCATAGCAACTAATATATTGAGTGTAGCCAAACAAGGAGGTTCTTACAGTGGAGGAATGAGCAGTTTGCCGCAGTCGTCTTTGCTCGTCGCGCATTTTCCCGTCTCCCACAACCGAAGGCGCCCATTGACGCAGTTGCACATGGTGTCCACAACAACGCAGACCGCTTGCTTGTCGTCACACTGGCATGGCGCGCAGTGCTCTTTTTCTTGCGGCCTTGGGATGCTAGGGAAAAAAAGTGAGGAATTTGCAATCACAAATAGATAAAAGGCTAACCTTTGGTTACAAAAGCAAATATGTTGCTTGTTGCGTAATCTTTAGCGCATATGATGGGACTCCATGGACCTCGTGTAAACTGCGAAATATGCGTTAAAATTTCCTCTGAACAATTACAAAGTTGAATTGATATAAAAGAACCAAGCATAGGGCTGTAAACGCTACCCCTTTAAAGACCGTGCAGTTTACAGTGCCATACATTTAAATAAAGGACAAAATAGAAACTGGCATGCGTGTTCAAGCTTGTAGGTATTGTAGAGCCTTCAAGTGTTTAACGACATTACATATAGTCAGTGTCTGGTTAACAAGACTTTCGGTTTTCTGAGTCGGGCATGTGTGGTTATGGATGGGCTTGGCAGCTTCTTGAAAAGGGTGTCTATATCGAGCGATAAACGCGCTAAAACTGAATTTAGACATCACTAAATCCATTCTAGTGACCTGTGTTCACTAGTAAAAAAATAAATAAAACAGTTTTGCCATGGGCCTACGCGAGGAATGGAGTGCTATTATATCGCCGCGCCATCTAGTGCTCACTTATATTTTGCATTGCATAGAGCCACTTGCTGCATACTGCCACATCTACCGGCACTTATATATGGCGTTGGCTTCAGAATGTTTCATAGCAACTAATATATTGAGTGTAGCCAAACAAGGAGGTTCTTACAGTGGAGGAATGAGCAGTTTGCCGCAGTCGTCTTTGCTCGTGGCGCATTTTCCCGTCTCCCACAACCGAAGGCACCCATTGACGCAGTTGCACATGGTGTCCACAACAACGCAGACCGCTTGCTTGTCGTCACACTGGCATGGCGCGCAGTGCTCTTTTTCTTGCGGCCTTGGGATGCTAGGGGAAAAAAGTGAGGAATTTGCAATCAGAAATAGATGAAAGGCTAACCTTTGGTCACAAAATCAAATATGTTGCTTGTTGCGTAATCTCTAGCGCATATAACGGGACACCAAGGACCTTGTATAAACTGCGAAAGATGCGTTAAAACATCGTGTGAGCAATTACAAATTTCAATTGGTATAAAAAAACCACGTATAGGGCTGTAAAAGCTACCCCTTTTTTAGATCGTGCTGTTTACAGCGCCATAGATTTAAATAAAGGACAAAATAGAAACTGACATGCGTGTTAAAGCTTGTAGGTATTATAGAGCCTTCAAGTGTTTATCGACATTACCCATAGTCAGTGTCTGGTTAACAAGACTTGCGATTTTCTGAGTCGGGCATGTGTGGTTATGGATGGGCTTGGCAGCTTCTTGAAAAGGGTGTCTATATCGAGCAATAAACGCGCTAAAACTGAATTTAGACATCACTAAAGCCGTTCTAGTGACCTGTGTTCACTAGTAAAAAAATAAATAAAACAGTTTTACTATGGGCCTACGCGAGAAATGGAGTGCTATTATATCGCCGCGCCATCTAGTGCTCACTTATATTTTGCATTGCATACAGCCACTTGCTGCATACTGCCACATCTACCGGCACTTATATATGGCGTTGGCTTCAGAATGTTTCATAGCAACTAATATATTGAGTGTAGCCAAACAAGGAGGTTCTTACAGTGGAGGAATGAGCAGTTTGCCGCAGTCGTCTTTGCTCGTCGCGCATTTTCCCGTCTCCCACAACCGAAGGCGCCCATTGACGCAGTTGCACATGGTGTCCACAACAACGCACACCGCTTGCTTGTCGTCACACTGGCATGGCGCGCAGTGCTCTTTTTCTTGCGGCCTTGGGATGCTAGGGAAAAAAAGTGAGGATTTGCAATCACAAATAGATAAAAGGCTAACCTTTGGTTACAAAAGCAAATATGTTGCTTGTTGCGTAATCTCTAGCGCATATGATGGGACTCCATGGACCTCGTGTGAACTGCGAAATATGCGTTAAAATTTCCTGCGAACAATCACAAAGTTGAATTGATATAAAAGAACCAAGCATAGGGCTGTAAAAGCTAATCCTTTAGAGACCGTGCTTTTTACAGCGCCTTACATTTAAACAAAGGACAAAAAGAAACTGACATGCGTGTTAAAGCTTGTAGGTATTATAGAGCCTTCAAGTGTTTATCGACATTACCCATAGTCAGTGTCTGGTTAACAAGACTTGCGGTTTTCTGAGTCGGGCATGTGTGGTTATGGATGGGCTTGGCAGCTTCTTGAAAAGGGTGTCTATATCGAGCAATAAACGCGCTAAAACTGAATTTAGACATCACTAAAGCCGTTCTAGTGACCTGTGTTCACTAGTAAAAAAATAAATAAAACAGTTTTACTATGGGCCTACGCGAGGAATGGAGTGCTATTATATCGCCGCGCCATCTAGTGCTCACTTATATTTTGCATTGCATACAGCCACTTGCTGCATACTGCCACATCTACCGGCACTTATATATGGCGTTGGCTTCAGAATGTTTCATAGCAACTAATATATTGAGTGTAGCCAAACAAGGAGGTTCTTACAGTGGAGGAATGAGCAGTTTGCCGCAGTCGTCTTTGCTCGTTGCGCATTTTCCCGTCTCCCACAACCGAAGGCGCCCATTGACGCAGTTGCACATGGTGTCCACAACAACGCAGACCGCTTGCTTGTCGTCACACTGGCATGGCGCGCAGTGCTCTTTTTCTTGCGGCCTTGGGATGCTAGGGAAAAAAAGTGAGGAATTTGCAATCACAAATAGATAAAAGGCTAACCTTTGGTTACAAAAGCAAATATGTTGCTTGTTGCGTAATCTCTAGCGCATATGATGGGACTTCATGGACCTCGTGTAAACTGCGAAATATGCGTTAAAATTTCCTGTGAACAATTACAAAGTTGAATTGATATAAAAGAACCAAGCATAGGGCTGTAAACGCTACCCCTTTATAGACCGTGCGGTTTACAGCGCCTTACATTTAAACAAAGGACAAAAAGAAACTGACATGCGTGTTAAAGCTTGTAGGTATTATAGAGCCTTCAAGTGTTTATCGACATTACCCATAGTCAGTGTCTGGTTAACAAGACTTGCGGTTTTCTGAGTCGGGAATGTGTGGTTATGAATGGGCTTGGCAGCTTCTTGAAAAGGGTGTCTATATCGAGCGATAAACCTGCTAAAACTGAATTTAGACATCACTAAAGCCGTTCTAGTGACCTGTGTTCACTAGTAAAAAAATAAATAAAACAATTTTACTATGGGCCTACGCGAGAAATGGAGTGCTATTATATCCCCGCGCCATCTAGTGCTCACTGATATGTTGCATTGCATAGAGCCACTTGCTACATACTGCCACAACTAACGGCACTTATATATGGCGTTGGCTTCCGAATGTTTCATAGCAACTAATATTTTGAGTGTAGCCAAAGAAGGAGGTTCTTACAGTGGAGGAATGAGCAGTTTGCCGCAGTCGTCTTTGCTCGTGGCGCATTTTCCCGTCTCCCACAACCGAAGGCGCCCATTGACGCAGTTGCACATGGTGTCCACAACAACGCACACCGCTTGCTTGTCGTCACACTGGCATGGCGCGCAGTGCTCTATTTCTTGCGGCCTTGGGATGCTAGGGAAAAAAAAAGTGAGGAATTTGCAATCACAAATAGATCAAAGGCTAACCTTTGGTCCCAAAAGTAAATATGTTGCTTGTTGCGTAATCTCTAGCGCATATGACGGGACTCCATGGACCTCAAGTAAACTGCGAAAGATGCGTTAAAACTTCGTGTGAGCAATTACAAAGTTCAATTCATATAAAAAAACCAAGTATAGGGCTGTAAAAGCTACCCCTTTTGAGACCGTGCTGTTTACAGCGCCCTACATTTAAACAAAGGACAATAAGAAACTGACATGCGTGTTAAAGCTTGTAGGTATTATAGAGCCTTCAAGTGTTTATCGACATTACCCATAGTCAGTGTCCAGAGGCCGGCTACCCCGGGTACGTCGGGCCTCAAGACCACGCCTCGCCAGGCGAGGTCTGACAAACAAACCAGAAGCCCGCACGCGCGGGCGTCCAGTGCTTCCCAGGAGGCAATGGACACAACACCGGCACTTTTGGTGCCGAAACACCGGCATGGCTCTCTCGAGCTCGCCAAAAGAAACAAAAAACCCATAACAGGGCCAGACGACGGTCCTGTTACCTAATGTACACCACTAAACACCTGAACACGGAACATTTCTCATCCTCATAATATGGATGTACAAATTATTGATTGGAATGCCCGTGGCATTCTAAACAACTTAGATGATATCAAAGAAATAATACAAGAATTTAATCCTAGGCTGTTCTGCGTTCAGGAAACACACTTGAAAGCATCAAATACAAATTTCTTAACACAACACACATTATTCCGGAAAGATCGCGATGATGGCCATGCCGCGTCTGGTGGCGTGGCTATTATAGCCCAGAAGTCGGTTGCTTGCCAACACCTCCACCTTCAAACTAATTTTGAGGCAGTAGCGGTTAGGGCGATTCTTTTCGACAGGTTGGTTACGGTCTGTTCCCTCTACATACCACCCGAACATCGCTTGCACCTAAGGGATCTTGAAACACTAGTCAATCAGCTTCCGGAACCATTTATTTTAACAGGTGATGTGAACGCACATAATACGCTATGGGGCGACTCGCGCTGTGATGCAAGAGGGCGTACTATAGAAGACTTTCTTTTATGTTTCGGTGCAGTTCTTCTCAATAAAAAAGAACCCACCTTTTATAGCACCACACATAGGTCATATTCATCAATAGACCTAACCATAACCTCTCCATCTATAATGACGTACCTTGATTGGAAGATCCTAAAAAACCCTTACGGAAGTGACCACTTCCCTATTCTTTTAACTTTAACAAAACGAGCTGATCCCGCTCCACAGATTCCCCGATGGAAAATCGACTCGTCGGATTGGAAAATGTTTCAAGAGATCACATATTTACAGTACGATGATTTGAGTTCTTTAAACATAGATGATGCTGTGGCATATTTAACAGGTTTTATTTTTGACGCCGCTGAAAAATGCGTAAAACAAACTAACGGACTTGCCAATAAGCATCGTTTGCCTTGGTGGAATGACGTATGCAAAGAGGCACGGAAAAAACAAAATAAAGCTTGGAGCCTGCTTCGTGACTCTCCAACTACGGAGAACCTCATTAATTTCAAGAAGGCAAAATCACAGGGCAGAAGAACACGACGAGGTGCTAAGCGAGAAAGCTGGGAAAGGTACATATGTAGTATCAATTCTTACAAAGATGAGGGTAAGGTTTGGAACAGGGTGAACAGATTAAAGGGCAGGGAAGCACAACCGCTTCCTTTAGTAAACGCTCAAGGCAACACCATGAAAGATCAGGCAGACTTCCTGGGTACGCATTTTGAAAATATTTCTAGTGCATCACACTATTCGCCAACTTTCCTAAAGTTCAAGGAACGCATAGAGCGAGAGCGCCTTGAACGAAAATGCGCAGCAGATGAACCTTACAACTGTCCCTTTAATCTCGCTGAACTGAAGGCCGCTCTCATTTCCTGCAGCAACTCAGCACCAGGTAGTGACCGCATAATGTATGCAATGATCAAGAATATGCATCCAGAAACATTGAACACACTTCTGTCCCTCTATAACACCATGTGGGTATCTGGGCATATTCCATCCTCATGGAAAGAAGCGATTGTCATCCCAATTCATAAGCAAGCCAAAGACCCCGCATTAGCCAGTAGTTATAGGCCAATAGCACTAACAAGCTGCATGTGTAAGTTATATGAAAAAATGGTAAATCGGCGTCTAATCTATTTCCTGGAAAGCAACCGTCTACTTGATCCCCTTCAGTGTGGTTTCAGGGAGGGTAGGTCAACAATAGACCACCTAGTCCGCATTGAGGCAAATATTAGGGAGGCTTATATACACAAACAATTTTTTCTCTCTGTATTTCTGGACTTGGAGAAAGCCTATGACACAACATGGCGATTTGGAATCCTCCGAGACCTCTCTGCGATGGGCATACGCGGCAACATGCTAAATATGATAGAAAACTACTTGACTAACAGCACGTTCCGTGTTAGAGTGGGCAATGCCCTGTCCAGGCTATTCACTCAAGAGACTGGTGTGCCACAAGGAGGCGTGCTTAGCTGCACCCTCTTCATTGTGAAAATGAATTCCCTCCACAAAGTCATTCCATCCTCAATGTTTTATTCAATATATGTAGACGATGTGCAATTAGGATTTAAGTCTTGTAATCTTGCTGTCTGCGAGCGCCAAGTCCAACTCGGACTGAACAAGGTCTCACAATGGGCAAATGAAAATGGCTTCAAGCTAAACCCCCTCAAAAGCTCCTGTGTACTTTTTTCTAGAAAGAGAGGTTTGATACAAGATCCTGATATTATGCTGCATGGACAACACATACCACTCAACACTGAACATAAATTTTTAGGCATAATACTCGACTCAAAACTAACCTTCATTCCCCATATCAAGTATTTGAAAGCTAAATGCCTTAAAACAATGAACATCCTGAAAATACTGTCACATACAACATGGGGAAGCGACAGGAAATGCCTCATGAACCTCTACAGGAGCCTTGTACGATTGTGGTTGGACTACGGTGCGGTTGTGTATCACTCAGCTACACCCAGTGCTCTCAAGATGCTGGACCCTGTGCATAATCTTGGTATCCGCCTCGCCACCGGCGCCTTTAGGACGAGTCCGATTCAAAGCCTCTATGTCGAATCAAATGAATGGTCGCTCGATCTGCAGCGGTCATATTCTACATTTAATTATTTTCTGAAAGTACATGCTAACAAAAACCTTCCTTGTTATCCCACCATAAACGATATGACCTCTGCAACACTCTTTCATAACAAACCTACAGCCAGAGAGCCATTCTCGATCCGTGTGACAAAGCTGAGCGAGGAGATGGATGTTCCTATCCGTGAAAATAGTCTAATGGCTTCTGCCAAGCCGTTTCCACCGTGGTTGTGGCGAATCATTGACTGTGACACGTCATTTGTGGAGGTAACGAAGCACGCTCCAGAGGCGCACATTCATATGCATTTTCTGGAATTACAATTTAAATACCCTTGTCCAGAGTATTACACAGATGCGTCCAAATCACATGCTGGCGTGTCATACGCAGCCGTCGGCCCATCCTTTTCCGAGTCCGATGTTCTGCACCCTCAAACAAGCATCTTTACAGCAGAGGCGTATGCACTGTGGTCGGCTGCAAAACACATTAAACAGTTAAAATTACATAAGGCGGTCATATACACAGACTCATTAAGCGCTGTGAAAACATTGATGTCATGCTTCAACCATACAAATCCAGTAATTGCAGATCTTTTCTCTCTCCTCTGTACCATTTATGCCTCTGGCCAACATGTAACGATATGCTGGGTGCCTGGACACAGAGGTATAGAAGGTAACGTCCTGGCAGACCGAATTGCTACCTCCTTAGACACAAAAGCTTCCAACATGTCCGCAGCCGTTCCGGTCTCAGACCTAATGCCATACTTACGGAAAAAACTCAGAACCTACTGGCAGCATAAATGGGACTCTGAAACCCATAATAAACTCCACACAGTTAAGCCACATTTAGGATACTGGCCATCACTGACCAAGTCCAGACGAAGTGATGTCCTATTCTGTCGTCTCAGAATAGGGCACACTTACGGTACACATAACTTTCTGTTGAGTGGCGGTGAACGTCCAATATGTAGTAGATGTGGGGAGACACTCAGTGTTCAGCATGTCTTCCTAGAATGCCGCGAAACACTAGTCGAGAGGAAAAAACACTTCCCTTTAGCATACAGTCAGTGTATACCACTTCACCTGGCACTGTTTCTAGGCAGAGAACCGCTATTTCACATGCAATCTACCTTAGCCTATTTAAGCGACGTGGACACGCTGCACGTTTTCTGTGCAAGAAATTCGTAACACGGCCTCTTGCGAGAAGCCACTGTTGCGATGTGAACCTTTGTTCTAGCACATGCCTCCAGGCCCTTGTACTCAAGGGATCAGCTGAGGCTGTTGTGCTATTCGTCAACAACAATCACCTTTCCATTTTTATTCATGTAACACTATTACACCATTCTTGTACATCCTATACTTATAGCATACCCTACTTCAGCCATTCTCATACTTATATTGCTTGACTATTTTATGCAACTTATAGCTCTTAGTTTTAGGCCTCTCTACAGCCACATCACATCAGCCATTAGTTCATTCAGTACTCGTCACCACTGCCTTGGCGCTCTTTGGCCACACTTGGCCCTTGCGCCAATAAACACTACATATCATCATCATAGTCAGTGTCTGGTTAACAAGACTTGCGGTTTTCTGAGTCGCGAATGTGTGGTTATGAATGGGCTGGGCAGCTTCTTGAAAAGGGTGTCTATATCGAGCGATAAACGTGCTAAAACTGAATTTAAACATCCCTAAATCCATTCTAGTGACCTGTGTTCACTAGTAAAAAAAATAAAAAGATAAAACAGTTTTACTATGGGCCTACGCGAGAAATGGAGTGCTATAATATCGCCACGCCATCTAGTGCTCACTTATATTTTGCATTGCATACAGCCACTTGCTGCATACTGCCACATCTAACGGCACTTATATATGGCGTTGGCTTCAGAATGTTGCCTAGCAACTAATATGTTGAGTGTAGCCAAAGAAGGAGGTTCTTACAGTGGAGGAATGAGCAGTTTGCCGCAGTCGTCTTTGCTCGTGGCGCATTTTCCCGTCTCCCACAACCGAAGGCGCCCATTGACGCAGTTGCACATGGTGTCCACAACAACGCACACCGCTTGCTTGTCGTCACACTGGCATGGCGCGCAGTGCTCTATTTCTTGCGGCCTTGGGATGCTAGGGAAAAAATGTGAGGAATTTGCAATCACAAATAGATGAAAGGCTAACCTTTGGTCCCAAAAGCAAATATGTTGCTTGTTGCGTAATCTCTAGCGCATATGACGGGACTCCATGGACCTCAAGTAAACTGCGAAAGATGCGTTAAAACTTCGTGTGAGCAATTACAAAGTTCAATTCATATAAAAGAACCAAGTATAGGGCTGTAAAAGCTACCCCTTTAGAGACCGTGCTGTTTACAGCGCCATACATTTAAATAAAGGACAAAAAAGAAACTGACATGCGTGTTCAAGCTTGTAGGTATTGTAGAGCCTTCAAGTGTTTATCGACATTACCCATAGTCAGTGTCTGGTTAACAAGACTTGCGGTTTTCTGAGTCGGGAATGTGTGGTTATGAATGGGCTGGGCAGCTCCTTGAAAAGAGTGTCTATATCGACCGATAAACCTGCTAAAACTGAATTTAGACATCACTAAAGCCGTTCTAGTGACCTGTGTTCACTAGTAAAAAAATAAGTAAAATAGTTTTACTATGGGCCTATGCGAGAAATGGAGTGCTATTATATCCCCGCGCCATCTAGTGCTCACTGATATGTTGCATTGCATAGAGCCACTTGCTGCATAGTGCCACATCTAACGGCACTTATATATGGCGTTGGCTTCCGCATGTTTCATAGCAACTAATATTTTGAGTGTAGCCAAAGAAGGAGGGTCTTACAGTGGAGGAATGAGCAGTTTGCCGCAGTCGTCTTTGCTCGTGGCGCATTTTCCCGTCCCCCACAACCGAAGGCGCCCATTGACGCAGTTGCACATGGTGTCCACAACAACGCACACCGCTTGCTTGTCGTCACACTGGCATGGCGCGCAGTGCTCTTTTTCTTGCGGCCTTGGGATGCTAGGGAAAAAAATCAGGAATTTGCAATCACAAATAGATGGAAGGCTAACGCTTGGTCACAAAAGCAAATATGTTGCTTGTTGCGTAATCTCTAGCGCATATGACGGCACACCATGGACCTCGTATAAACTGCGAAAGAAGCGTTAAAACTTTGTGCAAACAATTATAGGGTAAATAGATATAAAAGTACCAAGTATAGGGCTGTAAAAGCTACCCCTTTACAACGTGTTACAGTGATAGCTTTGCAGTTACTTTCATTGCTCATAGTGAAGGGCGTGGAAATTTAAAGATTGGTTGTTTTAAGCGATAATTGAGACATGGGGCGTAGCAAAGGCCGCTAGCAGCACGTTTTTCATGGCGTGGTAGTCGAAGCGACATCATCACCAAGCGAGGAAGGGGCGGTAGTTCAACTTGATAAGAACTGTGGCTATAGGAAATATGTTTGGAGCAGTAGAAGAAGTAGTTTTGTGCACCGTTTAGAGTAGTCTATAAGGCAGGCTAGTGCACGCCAGTGTCAATCACAATTTGTATTTCAGATGAAATGGTAATTAAGCGAACAATTAACAGAGCTTACGGTGCGTACCAGTGTATGATGAAGAAAATGTCGAATATCTTAAGCGAAGTGAGGTGTACGAGACCATTCCTCCCGTAAGGTAAGCTACAGCACAAAAGGCAATTTTCCTTGTTAAGAACGAATTGCACGCAGATGATTAGGCTATGACAAGGACCATTATTTATTTTGGTTGGTGTGAATGAAGTTAAACAGCAGGAAAATTGAGAAGTAATATTTCAAGCAAAAGTAGTATAAGATAAGGACAATATTAGCGATGCGTTCACTTTAAAGTAACGTTATTCGTGGGGCTAAAGGATAGTTTATAAATCGGTAATATTTGGATACGACAGGCATATTGCGATCGTTTACTTCGTTTCTCATCATTTTTAGGAACTCTAGTTAAGCTATTCTTGCTGATCAGCTTTTGTTGGGTGCGGTAACATGACTGCGGAGCAGAAGCGCGCCTGTGACAACACTGCGGGAAGTATTGACGAGCAGTTTCTTCACGTTTTCTTACAGGAAAAATAGAGAACATAATACTTCAATTCTTTTACTTGCAGCACCGAATTTGACATAATACTTAGGATTTACGAGCCTGGGAGTGGTATTTTTTGCACATTTAGGTTCGGCCGTCCAATTTCCCACATCCGAGACTGTCGCTTGTTTCACGCTGTCCTGATAAGAAGAATGGTGCCCGCGCCTGTTGGTGAGTGTTTATCACCTTCGGTCCTGCCTGTCAGGTCAGCAGAAAGATTGACGATCAATTTTAGCAAAAATGATTGTGGATATTTACAAAACAAGTTAGCGCAACGTCTATCGGGGAACACAGGAAACGGATCCGTATATCAAGAATAGTCGGCGTATACAAAGGAAGGCGCGGGTTTACTAATATTGGACCGTCTACGAACGCCGGCGTGAGCTGCGTGTTCTTAACGACTTCGAGGCTGTGCGAAGATCCGCAGCTTTGTGCGTTGCCGGCTGTTCAGAAATCAATTGTTGTTGTTACGTGATGGAGACGGTCAAGAACATAGGAAGAAAACTGTGAATGGCGAAATTCTTTAGCGGGCGCGTTTGTGCCGAGAGAAACGGGCTGTACTCAAAGCACAACGATAGCGGTGAACACGGTGAGTGATCATCGTAAATTGATCAGCGGGTCAAGCGCGTCGGCTTTCATACCTGAGTCATCGAAGGTTACAGAGAAATCGCTGGTGCCAGCGTGTCTTCCAGGAACTACTACACCATTAGCGTCGAGCATACATACAGTCAGATTACGCAAAGGTCGGTGAGAACAGGCAGAAGATACGCCATCGATAACATTCGAGAAATTTCCGATACATGCTGGCGCGTCCTGCGTTGAGCGATAACATTTGCTGGACGGTGAAACGCGGTCAACCCATAAAGATAAACAAGTACTCGTTGTAAAAGGCGATATGTATAAAGAATAAGCTTAAGAAATTCGCGCCGACTTAATTCAGTGTGCCTTGTGTAAAACAATTATGCTGTACATGGTCACAGAAACAACCTGTGCCAAGCTCGCCCGGTCTATGCGTGCAAATGCATGTACACAACGTGCTGTTCCATAACTTTTGCTTCATTGCCAAGGGAAATTATATGTGCGCCTCGGCCTAAGTGTGCATGCGCATGACGCATGATTACCCCGTACTCTAGAAAACACCTCCCTGAAGATACACTGTCGACTCAATGCATAGATGGATGCTATTAGCGTCCCTTTTGAAGCAGGGTGGTGGGTTGCGCCACCAAACTCTTGTTAGTATATTGCCTAATGTACTACCTCGGATAAAAAAAAAATACCACGAAGGATTCTTATCACCAAACTTTCTCAACCAGTATTCGTAACATTCTTTTTGTGCGCTTCCGTTAGTTGTTGTTTCCCTAGTTTTCTTCCACCAATCTATCAATCGCCCCTTTATCGGGCAAATGTTTCCTTTTCAGTGAACTCGGTGAACCGAAGCGCTTGAAGGAGGCCACACGTGGCGAAATGAACCGCTGGGCAGGAATCTTCCCATTCTAACAAAAAAATTGCCTAGCTTTACCGAAGAAAGTAACTGCTTCGTTTCCTTTGTTGTATCTCACTTGATAAGTACCTATTCTAAGGCGTCCTGATATCGCTTCAAAATATAAAGAGCTTCCCTTTGAGTTACCATAAATTGTTCCTTTCCTGATTTCGTTTCTTCATCTTAAGTAGTTGCTCATAGAAAGTTTCTTTTCAATTGCCGCAACCTATGAGACTATCTATGCATTTGTGACTTTTGGTTTGATGTTCTTTGTTGCCATTTCTCTCACCATACGGGTCGCATGCTTACTTGTAAGCTTCTTGTTCTTTTCGTCCCTGTGAGTCCTAGTTCTTTTCTTCCCTTTTACTCCCTGTGAGCCTACCGGCGTTCAAACAGCCAAAGTATCCTGGGAGTTTCTAGGCCCGACCATGCTGGATGCCGCTGCCACTCAGCAGTGGCTTCCTTAGAATTTCCTTTGATTGACTTGCCAAGCGCTGATGGGCTCGGAGTGTTCTCTACTCCTTGCCCGTTTGGCTCTCATGGACACCGAACCCGTGGGAAGCGGTGGCAGGGGAAAGCACATGGTAGAGTAGGACTTCTCCCCATGCTGCTGCAGCCCCAGCTCCCGCTCTTAGCTGTGCGAGCATCCGAAGCAACTCGCACATTGCCCGTGACGCACCTCTAGGAGCTGGGGGGTGCTCTTGCCCAGAGGCCGACTCCACTGAAGCTAAATCACATGGACACGCAGCCGTCCGCATTATTAAGGCACCTCTGGACCATGAATTGTTGCCCGAATCCACCATGACCCACTCACAAGAACCGGCTTCTTCGCTGTGTCCTCCAGTAAGCTGGATTACAGGGATGCGCAACCGAACCCCGGCAATAACAGCGAGGCCATTGAACTCTCACAAGCATGCCGTCCCATACCGAGGCCTCCAAGTAGTTGTGTTCTAGGGGCATACCAAAAACCCCGGTTATTTCAATATGGTCCTTGGTCACCCTGTGGGTCCTTTTACCCGGGTCAACACTGATGGTAACCTTCCTTGAACGCACGCCGGTTGTACTTGAAATCATCCGACTTCATTCGTGTTGGCGTTGATCAACACCTTGCATCCAGGCGATGGGTAACAGAAGCTCGCCGCGAGCCTCCGGCAAGATCCAGCGATTGCATAGTATAACGCCACACCATTCAGCGTCACAAAGCGTCGTAGGTCCCCTTCTTCCCATGCTGCTGGTCTTCAAGTGCAAGGAGGCGTGCAGTGAGCAGTTTGCTGCTTCTACAACTGCTCAATTTCACCTAGTGCATCTGTTAAAGTCCCTCTCAGTTCTTTGAAAGATTCCGTCGTCATTTCGGTATGATGGCTCAATGTACTGCTGTGGCCAGGTTTCGATTTAGATTATCCGGACACCGCTTGCGTATAACCCTTCATTCTTAATGCAACTGTCAAAGAAATCTTCTGCATGTGTGAGCGGCTTGTTGTGACTGTGTCGTGCTGCAAGTCACTTGACTCTTGTCCGGTGTATACGTATTTGTGGGAGTTGGAATACAACTGCGCAGTGAACAGCTACGCGACTGTTGCTCCATGTGTTTCTTCAGTTCTTTTTTGTGACAAGCCTGTTCGTGGTATTTTGTGTCCATGCAAAAATGTATGCGGAGCCACAGCGGGCCAGATTTAAGGTTTTTGTTCTGTGCCCCACTTTGTGCAAACAGGTGGGGGCATGCATACGCCTTTTTTATCACCAGTCCCGTGGCATCTAAAGCGCGGCCACATTCTGGGTTTGTACGGTGACAAAGTGTCAGCGAACTGCAGTACATCACAACACGAAGACGCCTAGGCATCTGTAAAGTGAGCAGCACCATTTGGCTTTCAAAGCACCAAAGGCACTGCCTTTCTTATTTGGCTGCTACTATTGTGGCCGTTTCCGAGTCCAGTCCAGTTCTGCGAGTTGGCGGATGCAAATAGTGTGTTGCTGGTTTTAAATGGCTATAGTAACAGTGTTGGAAGTTTAAGTACGTCAGGTTTAGCTGCAATCATCTTGTAGCGACTGTCAGAAAATATCTTTGACATGGCCTACTTGGCTCTGGGCCCAATATAGAGAGAACGCATTTTTCTAACCTTTGTCGTTCTTCGCCACCCATATGCCTTTGTCTAATGCACTTGGGTTGCATGTAGACCCACTAGCTTGAATTTCATGCCGAACAATGTTGTCTTCACACTCAGGAGGTTCATTTGCAGGTGTGTTTTTTGCTGTTATTGGAGACATTATGCGCCACTGTCACCCCTCTTGCACCAGAGGGTATGTCGTTGACTTCCATTGGCCTTGACATGGTGCTCTCTGAAGTATAATTTATTGCAAAATTCATGCAATAGTCCGTGCTTAGATCACAAGCAAGCCATCATTTTCCACTCAATTCTAGGCATCATTGTCGCACTGCATTAAAAGTGCGCAAAGCAAATGGAAAACAAGATACTGCACACACTTGGTCTAAGATTATAATCAGTGTATTATTACACTCCTGGCAGGAGCGCACTTACATAGAGGTCTTCAATATTGTATTAGAACCCCAACTATGAATGAAAACATGACCCACGCTTGCAAGCCATCCAATGCAACATCAGCAACAGGTGCATGTTCAACACACTTTACCTGGGACACTTGAGGATTACCTAATTCCAAAATACATACATTTGAATAACTGAACAATGGTAGATTGCTGCTTTACAGTGGACACAATAATTTTGTATGCGTCAGTGGTAGCGTTTCTTTGAAGACCTTGCTGTAGAGAGTACAGTAAGGGCACCTAACAAAACATGTATGTGGCAGTCAGCACACATGAATGAGAAAGAGAAAGCCTTAATCAAATAACGCACACAAAAGATGGTTGCAAATTCAGAAGCACTTGTGTGTGCACTCGTTCTCATAAAGAAGCTGCCAAGCTGTGGCGATGCAGTGCACGGCCCGTTGTTATCAACATACTTTTGTTCATCTGTGCTAACCTCTATATCAGTGCCTTAGTGGCGGCTTCTCTGCATTGCAGGACTTGGGCCATGTGACCGCACTCGAGAAATAAAGGAGCAAGCGACGCATGAAATGCAGATATACACTTGCTGCCACTGCAAAAAGTAACGCCCGATTCATCGCAGCCAATCAAATTACGAGACAGAAGGCGGCGCTGTATGCGCTCGATTACAAACCACTTGATGTAAACATCCGGTTCGAAGACGACGTCTTGCATGTGCGTGGCTTGGTAATTCTTGCTGAGCCGCGTACGCGAGTTCGTGTGTGAAGTCGTCAACGAATGAAATGCGACAACGCGACCGTTCAGCCCTTAAATGTATTCCGTGCTCAGTCTTAGTGTACCGAGAATCGCTCATACCTAGCTGCGTGGTTAAGTTAAGAGGGGCGCAGATTCCCGTAGAACTCGTATGCTCTCACTTACTCGCCGTCGTACGTTTCGCCGCGTATAAACAGCGCTCGCCATATGGTCTTTGATCGGCTGACGACTGTACGTAAATTTTGTACCGAGAATGACTGAGACATGGCCGCATTAAGGTAAGAGGCATCGAGATTCACGAGCAACTCGTGTGCTTTCAGTCACTCTCTGTAGCACGTTTTGCAGCGAGATAATATGTGCTGCGGAGAAACAGCAGTCGCAATTTGTGTTTCATACGTTCACGATTGTAGGCATGTCTGTAGGTGGTAGGACCTTTGCCAGATCACGTGCATTCTTTTACTCAAAATATAATAGGCGCCTCTCTGATAGCAGGCGGCCCGGAAAATCTCCGCCACGCTTGACGGTTTGATGAACGTATGTTTGAGAGAAGATAGCGCTTAAACTAACAGCCGGGGAAATGTGCGAGAAAACGCGTTCGATGGTGGACGTAGGTATAAGCTGCGAAGGCATGAGCAACATTCTCGAACGATCACTTTCACGTGTTTACGGCATCTGACGGGTCGGCCGTTTACGGACGACAACATTATTGGCAGACGAGGAGGGTGAAGGTCGTGGATTGTCCTTTCACTATACGTATATGCTTTGTACCCAAGAACTCCAGACTCAGTCGACTAAGTTAGCTAGTGTAGCTTTCCGTATGCGGTTTCGCCCAAATCTTTGGGTAATAAAGTCATTCTGAGAGGCACACCTCACTGCACAATCAGTTTTCTCACTGCATAAGTATTCTGCACAACGGATATACAGCAAGACATATCCGAAATGTAGAGCAGTCTTGGGGACTAGTGGACTTGGAAAAGCTCAAGTGGGAAGGAAAAAATGGATTTGACTTCATTCTTTACACCAATCCCGGCATTGCGTACGCCAGTGCTCATTTTTTGTCTTATTTACCTCTTCCACTAGGTTGAGCTTTATTTTGAATGTCTTCAGAGCATACAACAATTTCCTACAGCTCACCGTCATCACACAAATGCGGTGCCCTTACTATCAGAGGTTCCTCTAATCCTCTGCATTTATCTGCTTTACTTATCATTACAACATGAAGAGATGAGACTATCTTTCTTACGTTGCATACTTTTGTTTGTTATTTCTTTCACGAGTACAGTGATAGGTTGTAAAAAAATAAGAGCAGCTGAAAGCACCATCATCAGCTTCATTGTCTTTTTGTAATCGTCATCCGTAAAGTGAGGATAACGTGTGAAAGACTTTTCACACAGTTTTAATCTGGACCCTTTGCTATATGTACCATGCTGAGAAATTCTTTTTGAACTGTGCTGCACTGTGCGTTTTTAATTAAGTGAGCTGGAAAGTGGTGGTACTAGACAAATGACCATTTTGTTGCACTTGCGCCACACAGCGGCGGAAAGCACCATCATGGCACCATCATATAACGCATTCCTATGAAGGCCTCAACAATTTTTTTACTGCATCAAAACAAGAATAATGATGAAAACCAAGTTCGAGCATGGCACAAACTTAAACGAATACGCTCAAAGAATCCATTCGACAATGCCGGTCAGCGCCTTCCCATAGACTTATTCTGGAACAGTGACATCCCCGCCAAACTGGTTGGAAGCAACTGTCACCTGCTTCAAACCCTTGCCGAACACTGCGTGGCGCAGGAGGCATGTTCATGTATGCTTTCATCGAGCGGCCGTGAGAGAGTAAAACGAATACAGAGGAAACGCAAGAGTAATGATTTTTACATTGTGTTATAAATGCTTACAGGAGCAGCACTGTCATATGAACCTTCAAAACTGATAGCAGGAACAGAGCATGCCGTAGTGGATATGGTTACAGTATGAATACTTTCGAAGCAAATTGACCATAATCACCCGGAGGAGTCTGCGGTGTTTAACGTGCCATGCTCGCGTACATGCCTCGGGAACTCCTGCTGCTTATCCGTCAGCTATAGACAGGGCAAGATGGGAAGCTTAGTGCTAGTCATGGTTGTCAGCAGTGGTGCCTCCTTGCCAATCAATGTCCTCAGGTGACATCAACTGTGGAGGTGGGACCCAGATCAGGAGATCAAAGCGTCTGTCGATGTTGCTGGATACAGTGCTGACACGTCTGATGTTCTTATGTTTGGAATACCATCTGCCTGTACCTCTCAGGTAACGATGTGCTGTTTCGAATGTCGATTTTGCTCTGCTTGGTGCCATAATCTCTCATTGCCTTTTTCTTTATCATGACACCTCGGTTGGTAAACAGCCTCTTGAGCCTGTTTGATAAGTATGTTTGCCTGGGCCAAGTAGTCGCAGGGGACTTCGATCATGAGGATAACATCAAATAAGAATGTTTTGGTGTGCCTAGTTCAGTTTATTGCTATCCTAGAAGAGGGAACTACTCAATCAGTGCATTCTACCAGTACTAAGCAGTAGCTGAAAGTTGGGGGAAAGCAAACAAACTTGAAAGTAATCAGAACCGTGCAATGCATAGTGGACTAGACTATGGTAGTTTTAGCATTATGATACGAGAACCGTACAGTACTCATTAGACAGCAAATGACTGTAGCCAATATATTGGTTGAGATAACTGAAATGCTGTCGGACTGATATCCAATGCAAATTGGTCACTCAATGGTAAGAGCACATAATCGGCACTGAACTTAACAGAATGTCTGCCATAGGGAGGGAAACATGGTCGAAGGCAGCGGAGGCCACGGTAGCATGGTACTATTAGAAAATCTGCAGGCATAGCATGGAATCAATTTAGGCAAGGCAGGATAGCTAGATATAACTCTTAGCTTAAATGTTTTCCGTAGAAGAGAACCCAGTGTTTGTATAAAAATTATGAGTAAGGTGGGTCGTCAAGGTATGCAAAAGTTATCACAACTCTGCTGTTTTTAATTTCTTTATATTTTTTGTTGTATATTACCTTGCACCATCAGTTCCCTACACATCGCCATCTTTCATTGTTTCCAGTTTTTTAAACACTTTCTTTGCCGCTTTCCTAAGGCTTGGCAGTTGTCATTTTCTCGTCATATGTATTTGTGACAACTTGAGTCACTGGGTATGTGCAAAAATAGACAACCTGTGCTGATTATTTGATGGCGTAGTAGGCTCTTTGGCACAGGGTATGCGCAACTGGGTATGTGCTCTTTCTTGGCTAATCCCCAAACAAGGATGCGCCACTGTGTCATACAGGTTGTGAAACCTTAAATGCATTTAGGTACGTATTTATCTGTGCAGACACCTCTCACTACTTGATCTTCTACACATGCTTTATCACATTGCCTAGCTGCAGACCAGCTCAAGATTGCCTGTCATGTGTTTAAGCACAGGTTGGGACTAGGAATCGCGCATCCATTTTCCAGCCCATGAGCATGTCTATTGCACATGGCTCTCAAGGTGACTGGCGCTTGAACGAGACCTGCCAGCGTTTGATGCCACCGTCCCCAACAACTAGCCATTGCCCCACATTGAAGGCTTCGCAGCAGCACTGCATGGAGCTGCTATCTTCTACAAAAGCTCTCTCATCCTCTCAGCAACATTTTTCCGTTGACAAGCTTCCCACACCACCTTCATCTTTGACCCAGGGAGCTAACAGCTACAAGCAATGATGCTGTGCTCGTGTGGTTTGCTGCTGCAACCTCACCAACTCGGTCAAGCTTCGTGGCATTTAGATTTCACCAGTGTGTTGGATCTGCAGGTTTGATCGTGATACCACTTATAGTGCGTTAAAAAAAATGGCGCATGGAGTAGGGCAACTGATTATATATCTTTAACACAATTCCTTGCCTCTTGTTTTCGTGAGGCTGCGCACACTTATATGCATTTTTTAACAAGAAAATTCTGTTTGCAGACAATGTAGACAGGTTTATTCAAGCTGTTCCTTCCTTGCCCTAATTCAATAATAGCCAATTTTAGGAGCTGCAAATGAAGCCGACTTCAGAAGACTAATGTTTTTTAGCTACTTTTAGTACATTATTACTTGGTTGATTTTCTAGGTGAGCATAATATGGTGCTGTGCAAAGCAGGTTACTTGAGAGGCATGACATGCTTCGTGCTTAAAAAATCTACTGTTGAAATAATTCTTTAAATAATATTAGGACAGGCAATTCTAACTGACTGATCACTGCTTCTGCCGTAAAATGTGGCGATGAGCTAGCCAGACGCTGTCACGACAGCGTAGTGTTTACGTTGTACGAGTATAGAAGAAACAAAATTGGAATTGTTAAGTTCGAAGGCTTATTTTTACAGCCTCTCTTTACACTGCTGACATTGGAGAGCTTGCGATTAGTGGATACAAGCAGCATGCGTAAACAAGAACCATGTTTGGGTATTTCTGGGACCCAGGTGGTTTGCACATCGGTCCCAAGCAACACACGAGTCGCTTGCGCCCCCTTATCTAATACAATTATTTTGATTGTAAAGCAACCAATGCCGCAGTAAGTCGGTTCAACCTGCATCAATATGCTGGCAATTTTTAAGCACTTAACATGTGTAGGTTGAGTGTTCAAAGCAGTTTACCACACCATTGGCCACTGGACTTGTGCTTTCCAGTATAACTTGCTAATGAACTCTTGACGTGTTTATGTTGTTTTTCTGTGCTCTAAGATTAGTTTGAAATTCCTAATAAAATTGGTAAAGGTCTGGACTGTTATATTGGCCATGTCATTCTAAGACGGTTAGGTCTGACACGCTCAAAGCATTTGGCAACTTTGATGAGCTTCACTTCGCTACATACTTATATTGCGGTGAGACCATTTAGCATGTGAAAATAAAAATACCGGAAAAGCTTGAGAGCACCTGACATGACAGTAAAGCGGACGGCGCTTTATTTTCAGGGTGACGGGGATATCAAATCTCGAACTTGGGCTGCCACACTAACCGTTACCGCAATATCGCATTACGCAATTGTGTTGCGCTGGAGTTATTGCGGACCGATATACCCATTCATTCGTCCCAACTTTGCACAGAACCCTGCGTTCCACTGCTAAAGCTAAGAGCGTAAAAAACGGGCAGAAATGCAGCTGAACATCACAGGGCATGGTATCAAGCCCCCATCTCACCGTGTTTATCGCGCCCTTAGTACCAATAATCTTAAACATCTACTTTGCATATTAGTTCGTGGAATTCTGGCAGACCATGTGAGTTAACTAAAGGTCCGTTAGGTTCCCAGAACTACGCGATAATTGTCGTAAAGCCTACGATAAAAGTAAATCACATGAAGTCACGGATAGCACGCTAGCGCTGAACACGATTGAGAACATGCGCTGCCCCATTTCAAAGACGCCTCAACAATTGTGATGAAATACCAGCTGAAGCATTATATTACTTGCGTAACGTAAGTCGCGGTAAGGAAGTAGTACAATACCTCCTCCTAAGACGCCCGTCAAGTAAAGGTGCATGCGTGGTGTGATGACGCTCCCGAAAAGGGCGAACACGAGCCGAGCCGTTACGCCACTTGAAGATTTCGATCGTCAGCACCACTGAATTCTTCCGAAATACGGGTCTCACACTACCAGAGTTCACCGAGACTAAAAGCGGACATACCACACCACTACTACTGTACGACGTTTCGCCAATAAATACTAAACCTACTGTGGAGAAATCATACAACCAGTGGTCAGCGTGGGCCAGAGCAATGCCTCCTTTAGGAGATGCCTACCGCGTAAGCTGAGAAGCTGGTTCCAGCCCCTCTCTTTCCTCCTCTCCAACAGGGGTCGGCTGCGAGCGCTGGTTGTGGCTGCTGCTCCAAACATGAATCACGTTCTCCTGCCTCTGAGATTTTAGCGGTGCCTGTTGCGATCCCGGAGGTAGGACCCGCGGTCTCTCGTCAAGCTATTAGTGGAACGCGTGCTAGCGTAGTAATCGTCATTTCCTCCGCAACAGGAAGTAGGGTCGGCAGCGAGCGCCGCCTCTCCGCGACTATGCTGAACTACAGGAACCTCCGCACCAACGGAAAAACCAACGACGGGACAGGCATCTAGTAAAGGAGGCATTGGTCACGAGCACATCATAATTGGATTTCTCCGCTCTTTCTGCGCATCCGCGTGGATCAGTGGTTGGTAGAGAGAAATGTGGGGACTTTCGGTCCTTGAGATTTATCTTCGCCTCGGTACTACAGGGAAGAAAGTTGTTAACTCCGTTCGTCCCTAGCCGAGCTGGCAGCAGAATCGCCAGAATGCGTGGCCGGCAAGGCGACTGACTGCACATAGGTTACCAGGCCTTTTATCAATTTTAAATCATCCACACAGGCGTACGTTATCATTCTTCATTTAGTAAAGAGGGGTAAACACCGACGAAATGATGCAGCTCAAATACCTTGAACGTGTATGCATTTTCTACCCGCAGTGACGGACAAGATGGCTCGAGCGTTGCAGAATACCGTTTGCCTAACGTCATCTTCGCCGTAGGGAACAGTGTCGCGACACCAAACATGCGCAGGGTGCTGGGGCGAAGTATACCAAGAGTGGAAAGCGGCCACTGTCAAAGGATATAGTGTGATATACGTGCGCACCTGCCGTCACATCTCCTGTCGCAGTACAAGCACGGAGACGCCGAACAAGTGTACCGACAGGCCTTCAGAGCTATTTCGCACGCGGTTGTAGCGATCTGAGCCCTTGTTTCGCCCACTAGAGCATCCCGCATATGAGCTAGACATCGTAACAGCCGGGATTAGTAATACGCGCTCCTTCAATAATAACCCTTGCGCACACACATCTCAGAATCGCTACGAATCTGCGCCACGTAGCCAATATCAGTGTTGCTGTACAACTTTCACAAGGGCCCACTGCTATGAAATTGCATGACGACCTTTTTTCTTTAGCATACATTTGTTCCGTATTCATCCGCAGGGCGTAGTGTTTTGCCAGTGTGGCTGTACAGCTCTCACAACGAACTACGGCTCAGACTGCATGGCAACGCAAGTTTTAGTACTTTCGCATACAGAGAACAAAATGTTCCATTCCCACGAATCTCCAAGTGTGTAGTATGCTCAGTTACCTTAAGGACTAATGCATCGGCACGGCAGTTGAACTCATAAACTGTTTCCGTTGCCGCGATTCCCCTGAAGTGTGTGGTATGCTCAACGACACTAATGAACAATGCATCGGCACGACGTAATGCTTTGCCATTAAAGTCATCCGAGAAAACGCCTCACGTCCAAACGTATCCCTCTGTGACTATCAGAATATAATGTGCTACCGCCGCAAGAAAAAAAAAAAGGAAGTAACAAACTCGTATCGGCACGGCAATCGAATTCATAAACTGTTTCCGTTCCCGCGAATTTCCTGAAGTGTGCGTTATGCTGACCTTGCTCTACCACACCAGTGAACAATCTATCGGCACGGTGTAAAGCTTTGCCACTAATGTCATCCGAGAAGACACCTCACTTCCAAACGTACCCCCCCTGCGATTATAAATATTTATTATGCGATCGTCGCAACAAAAAAGCAACAAGCACACCTCGGACACGGCTTCTTCGCCTTGCCGGCCACGCATTCTGTCGATTCTGTGCGGCCAGCTCGGCTAGAGACAAACGGAGCTAACAACTTTCTCCCCCATAGTACCTATGCAAAGAGAAACATTAAGCACCAAAAGTCCCCGCATTTCTCCTTCGCAACCACTGGTGCTCGCGCATGCGCAGAAAGAGCGGAGAAATACAGTTATGATGTGCTCGTGCATTGGCCGGAGATTCAACGCGCCACATGGCGCCACGGCAATGTTTGGCGCCACCATCGCGCCTTCTCATAGGTCCCTAAATGATCCTGTCCCTCTGCACCTAGCATGAGGTCACGTGAGGGATTTTTGTGCGACATTTAGACGTACGCTCCCTCTGCGGCGGCAGTGAGAACGCCGGATTGGCCGCGGCTGATCTCGATGATGGTCTGCGTCCCTAGCCGAAGCGCATAGCTACCTCCGTTCTCCACTGCGTGTACACTTTCTGCCGCACTCCTCCGTGGCGGCGACCGCGCGACAGCCTGTGGTGTTCTCCGGTTGCCGAAGGACCGGCTCGGTATCAGCGTGTCACGGTGCGCACTTCGCAAACCGAAGCGCATAGCCACCTTCAGTTTACTCGCTAGCAGCTTCAGCGGCGTCAGTCAGTCACTGCCATCTCTTCGCCGCACAATGTTCCTATGCGCCTACGAGCTGCCTCCTTAGACCTCCTGATAAGCGAGGCATTTGCGCCAAGCCGCCCCCCTTTTACGGTGGCTGGTGCAAAATGTACTGCACGAGTGTCATTGTCCGAGGCTCACAGAGGGTTTATATTACAACATAATCCGTCTGCCTATATAAATATATTATTCTGTTTAAATGCTGGCTACTAATAGGTACCAAAAATATCAATGCCTGTACAGTACACAGAGCAGGTACGATACCTCAATGCGAAGCAGGAACGAACAGGTTACAGAGGTTGCTTCCATAACTAGGGATGAAGTCAGGAGGGCATTGGAAGATATGAAACGGCGAAAGGCGGCAGGGAAAGATGGAATAGCAGTAAATGTAATGAATTATCGCGAAGACATCATGCTTGAAAAGCTGGCTGTCCTTCATACGAATTGTCTCACGACTTCAAGGGTCCGAAACAACTTGAAGAATGCCAACATTAGACTAATCCACAAAAAGGGAGACGTTAGAGAATGGAAAAATTATAGGCGCAATGCCTTGCTTCCAATATTATATAAGATATTCACCAAGATGATTTCCAATAGAATAGGTGCAACACTAAACTTCAGCAGACAAGGAAAACATGCTGGCTTCAGGAAGGGATACTCCACAATTTATCACATATATGTCATCAATAAGACAATCGAGAAATCCGCTGACTACAATCAGCCTCTCTATATGGCCTTTAGAGATTACAAAAACGCATTTGATTCAGTAAAGATACCAGGAGTCATAGACCAGCAGTCATAGATGCGTTAAGTAATCAAGGAGTACTGGAGCCTTACAAAAATATCTTGGAAATATCTACAGAGATTCCACAGCTACTTTTATTCTACAGAAAAAACAAAGAGGAGAAACATAGCCATAAAGAAAGGGGTCAGACAAGGAGAAACAATCTCTCCAACGCTATTAACAGCGTGCTTGGGAGAAGTATTCAAACGATTAAACAGGGAAGGCTTAGGAGTAAGGATCGATGGCGAATATCTCAGGAATGTTCGGTTTGCAGATGGCATTGTGCTGTTGAGCAACACTGGGGACGAGTTACAACAAATGATTGAGGACCTTAAGAGATAGAGTTCAAGAGCGGGGTTGAATATTAATATGGAGAAGACAAAGACAATGATCAATCACCTGAGAAGAAAGCAAGCATTCAGGATCACCAGTAGGCTCTCGAGTTGGTGAAGGAGTACGTGTACCTAGCTCATTTACTGACACGGGATTCTGATTGTGTGATGGAAATTTATAGGAAAATAAAAATGACTTGGAGCGCGTACTACAAACTGGAAGCTTACCATTGTCATTGAAAAGAAAGGTGCTAACACCGGCGCTTTTACCGGTGCAAACATATGGGGCAGGAAGTTGGAGACTGACAAAGAAGCTTGAGAACAAGTTAAGGAGCGCGCAAAGAGCGATTGAACGAAGAATACTAGGCATAACGTTAAGAGACAGAAATAGAGTGGTTTGGATCAGATAGCAAACGGGTGTAGCCGATATTCTAATTGACCTTAACAGAGAAAAATGGAGCTAAGCTGGTCATGTAGTGCTTATGCTTGGTAACCAGTGCACCATTAGGGTTACACAATAGGTGCCAACAGAACGGGAACGCAAAGTAGTCGAGGAGAGTAGACGACTAGGTGGGGCGTTGAAATTGGGAAATTCGCAGGCGCCAGTCGGCATCGGTTGGCGCAGGACAGGGGTAGTTGGAAATCGCAGGAAGAGACCTTCGTCCTACAGCGGACATAAAATAGGTCCGTGATCCATGATATGTATACAGTGAACTCTCACTTGAGTGAACTTCGAGGGACCGAAGGAAATAGTTCACTTAAATGAAAGTTCACTAAACTGAATATTCACTATACCAACATAAGACATGGCATACAGAGTCAAAAGTTTAGAGTGCAATTCATGGAGCAAACTACATGGCATCCATAGTGTTAGAAATGTGTGAAATGTAATTTGTACATATCAACAAGTACAAGGTTCATAACGGTAATAATGCTGCCTTTCTCGCTTAGAAAAGAATCTGTAATCTTCTTCTGCACTTGTACTTTTAAAGCACAGGAAGTAACAAAACTGTCCAAGGAGTCAATGTTTTTGTACACTTATTCTGGCACAGCTTGCTGTTCAGACACAAAGTCTCTCAACTTTCCAATGTACCCTACAACCTCAGCTAGAGTTATAGGGCTTGAAAGTGGCTCGGCAGTTGCCTCTTCGCCTCTTCTTCGCCTCTTCGTCTTCTTCGCCTCTTCTTCAAAAGAAAGAGACGACGACCCTGCCACGACTAGCCGGTCGGAAAAAATAAACACACACCACGTGGTTTGTGGTGTGACAGATCGCCGCTTTGCTCTGATTGCATTGTAAGCGCCAGCGATGTTACTTGTTCATGGCCTCTGAGATTACATGCTTGCTTGTTTTGTGCGGGCTATCTCGGAGGCCATGCCTTGTTGCCGTGCGTTTTCCGCGCTGCCGCTTTGCCCCAGGGGCACTGTAGCGCCAGCGACGTTACATTGCCACTGGAGCGGCGGTTTGATGAGGGCGGGAATCGGTTCTGATCGTAAAAATAAGCTTCGGCCCTCCTAGCGAGTTCGTTACTGAAATATTTACTGTTCCGAAATTCGTTTAAGTGAAACATTTTTGCATAGACTCTATAAAAAAACTGCCGGGGATTTTTCAAAAGTTCGTTATTGTGAAATATTCGATAAACCGACGTTTGTACAACTGAGAGTTTACTGTATATATACCGGAAGGACGCTTTTTATGCACCTGTCTTCTTGACTGTGTGCAGAATGCATCAAGAAAATTTTCAAAATTATGCTTTTAAAATAGCGCAAGTAGCCTTTTCAGAGTAGCAGCTTGTAGCGCGTGAAACAATGGTCCCAACTCTTGATAGTCGTGTAGGAATAGTTGAAAATAATATGGCAATTCTTAGGCCGCACGCGTGAACCACCAACGCAAAGCGTTTACAGCAAACTATAAGCTTAAATGAAACACGACCCTGCATCAGTGCGCTCACATTACAGGTAGCACCGCGTCAGGTGTTGTTTCCTTTCTGGAGTACTCTCAGGAGACAACCCATCGCTGGCCTGCACAAGCAGGTGTAGGCGTGAAGTGGGTTACCTTGACGGTGCTCTCCGTAAGTACAAGTATGTGCGGCTCAAAAGCCACCAGTGTAGACTGCTTGAGCTTCAAGAAATAGGAAAAGTCTGCCTACTGCTGTGCGTGCAGCAGTCGTTTTTTCGTGAGGTGCAGCCGCTGCACTTGAAGCTGAATTTTATTATTCTTCGTGGCTGTTGATATTTGTCATCGTACTTGCCAAAAGGTCAAGTTTCTCATCGGGAATCACTTTGTCGACCATCTTTGGAAATGTTCACTGCCTCATTGTTGTAGAAGTATTGCTTCTTCACTTGTTAAACACGCATCATTTGCACATTTTTCATCGTTCCGTAGTTCTTGGTGAATTTACTAGCCCTATATAAATAGGGGTCGGATGCCTTACTCTGCTTTGAGATGCCGTTGTGTATTTTTTCACAACAAACAATGGCAGAAAAAACTTGCAGGGTCTGTATTAGTTCAGTTTTTGCACCGGCTTCTTCTAAACTCAAATAAGCTGCAGGAACACGAAACGCATTTAAGCCATAAAAGCAGTGCCTGTTACGCAAAGAACAACATCGGGCGAGACAGATGCCAGTGCACAATATTCTCAAGATTTCGAGCACCGGGCTCATGAGCTACGTTACTTCTGCGAAGGCTACATCATCAGTTAAAAATGCTTTATTTAAAAATGGTTGCCACATTTTCGAGTCTCAGTAGCACTATTGTGAAAAGATGTCAGGGGAGAGTGCGCACGCATATGGCAAAACATTTTGATTCAGAATAATGTTTACTTTCTAACGTTGGTGCTCCACTTTAGAGAACGAGTCAGATGGCGACCTGTCTAGCTTATACTAATTTTTTCGAGAAGAACGTCTAGATTTTAAAGAAGATATTCAATAAGGCTTCGAGTGAGGCCAGGTGGTATGAGATGGTGCTGTTTACAGCGCCATACATTTAAACAAATGACAAAGAAGAAACTGACATGCATACTCAAGCTTGCTGGTATTGTAGAAGCTTGAAGTGTTTATCAATATTACCCATATTCAGCGTATGGTTAACAAGAGTTACGTTTCGACCTATGTTTGTCCTTTGAGTGACCTCTGTTCACTCGTCAAAAAATGAAACACTTTTACTAGCGGCCATTGCGAGAAATGTAGCACTACTATATCGCCGCCTAGTCTAGCACTCACTTCTATTTTGCATTGCACACAGACACTTGCTGCATACTGCCACATATAATGCCACTTATATATGGCGTTGCTTTTAGGAAGTGGTATACCAGCTACTATGTTGAGTGTAGCACAAGAAGGCCGTTCTTACAGCGGAAGAATGAGCAGTGTGCCGCAGTCATCTCTGTTCGTGGCGCATTTTCCCGTCTCCCAGAACCGAAGGCTCCCATTGACGCAGTGGCACATGGTGTTGACAACAGGGCACACCGCTTGCTTGTCGTTGCACAGGCATGGCGCGCAGTGCTCTTTTTCTTGCGGCCTTGGGATACTAGGGAAAGAAAGTCAGGAATTTGCAATCACAAATAGATGAAAGGCTAGCGCTTGGTCACAAAAGCAAATATGTTACTTGTTGCGTAATCTCTAGCGCATATGACGGCACACCATGGACGTCGTATAATCTGCGAAAGAAGCGTTAGAACTTCGCGTGAACATTTATAGGGTTAAATTTATACACACGAACCGAGTATAGCGCTGTAGTAGCCTACCCTTTACAAGCTGTTGCAGGGATAGCTTTGCAGTTACATCGCTTATCACGAAGGGCGTGCAAAGATGAAGAATGAACGTCTAAAGCGATGAGTGAGATACGGGGCGTCGCAAAGGCCGCTAGCAGCACGCCTTTCATGGCGGGGTAGTCGAAGCGGCGTCATCTCCAAGTGAGGAGGGGGTGGTAGTTGAAGTTGGTCAAACTGTGGTTGTAGGAAAGATTCCGGGTATATGTTTGGAGGAACAGAACAAGTATTTTTTGTGCACTGTTTGTAGTAGTCTGTATGGATGGCTAGTGCATGGAACGTCACTGTCACTCACATTTTCTATTTCAGATGAAATGGTGACTAAGCGAACAATTAAAAGGGTTTACGGTTCGTACCAGTGTTTCCTGAAGAAAACATTGTCGAAGATCTTAAGCGAATTGTGTTATATGGTACCGTTTCCTCCGTAACGAAAGCTACAGCGCAAAACGCGATTTTCGAAGTGAATCACATTCTGCACAGAGATGATTAGGCTATGACAAGGGCCGTCATTTTCTTTTTCAATTTGTGGTGAAAGAAGTTAAACAGCAGACAAATGAAGATGTAATATTTCAAGCAAACGTAGTTGAAGATAAGGACAATATGAGAGTTGCGTTGATTTAAAAGTTTCTTTTTGTGGAATGAAAGGGTAGTTTCTGAAATTCTGAAGAGTTATAAATGTATAGGATAGGCATATTGCGATGATTTATTTCGTTTACCGTGATTTATTAAGAACACTAGTTCAGCTATTCTTGCTCATAAGCTTTCCTTGGCTATGATGACAAGAGTACGGAGCAGAAGTGCGCCTGTAACAGCGCTGCAGGAAGTATTCAAGAGCAATGTCTTCACGCTATATTACAGGAAAATTAGAGAACATATTTCAATTGTTTTACTTCCAGCATGGAATTTAAAATAATACTTAGGATTTACCAGCCAACGACTGATATTTTTTGTATATACAGTTTCGGCAGTCCAGTTTTCCACATCCGAGACGTTCGGTTGTTTCGCGCTGACCTAAAAAGAAGAGTGCTGCCCGCGCCTTTTGGTGAGTGTTTGTGACCTTCGGTCCTGCCTGCTAGGTCAGCTGAAAGATTGGCGATCACCTTCAGCGAAAATGATTGTTGATATTTACAAAACAAGTTAGCGCAATATGTGTGGGAAAAGGAGGGGAACCGATCGGGATATCAAGAATCGTCGGCGTACACAAAAGAATCCGCGAGCTTACCTATGCTAGGCCGTCTTACCAACAACTGCATTAACAACGTGTTCTTAACGACAACGCGGCCGCGGGAGACACCAAAACTGAGTGCGTTGCTGGCTGTTCACAAAACAATTACTCATATTATTACGTGGTAGTGGCGGTCTAGAACATAGCAGCAACACTGTGAATGGCGAAACTCTATAGTGGGCGCCCATCTGCCCAGAGAAAGAGGATGCACTAAGACCACAACGATAGCGGTGTTTACCGTAAGTGATCGTCGAAAATAATGAGCGGGTCAAGCACGTCGCCTTTCATACATGAGTCATTGAAGCTTGCAGAGAAATCACTGGTGCCCACGTGTCTTCCAGAAAGTACTACGCAATTGGCGTCGAGCATACATGCAGTCAGATTACACAAAGTTCGGTGACAACAGACAGCGGATAGACCCTTCGATGACATTCGAAAAAAATCCGATACATACAGGCGTGTCCTGCGCAGAGCGATAAAATTAGTTGGATGGTAAAACGCGGCCACCACATAAGATAAACAAGTGCACGTGTCAATACCCCCACTTTAAAGCATCATCTTCATGCTGGAAACAGCAGGAGGGCGAAAAACAAAAGCAAAGTTTGTAAAATAGTAACAAAGCAATGAAGAAACAAAGCCCTGAATTTCGTTAGCGCTGGTAGAACGGCTTAAGGCCCACAACGTGGACAAGTTCAGGCAACGAGTAACGCCACTGTGATTGCGAAGTGCCGTCTGGCACGGCATCATAGTTGAGTGCTCCAGTGTGTCGGATAATCGTGTGGGATCAGAAATGGTCTCGCAATAATTTCTCACTGAGTTCTCGTCGGCGTATCGGGGTTTAAGCACTGTCGCCGGCCTGGTATTCCACATAGCGTCGTCGAAGATTGTAGTGCCAGATGTCTGTCCTCAGCCAGTTCTTGATGTGGGGTGAGAAAGAAAAACTATTCGCCGGGTTGATACGCAACCCGCCCAAAACAGTCGTTGAATTTGTTCCGGAGGCTACAACGATTGAGAAGACGCTTTAAATGCGCGCCAGGCAATAGAACCGCCGTGTGGTAGCGACAAACTTCGCCCACGCTCATGCTCCAGGCGCCGATAACCAGCGCGAGACGATCAGAGTGGTCGTACGGGAAGAGCTGCAGAAGCTGTTCCCAAAGTGGAAGCCTGAGTTGGCCTCGATCGCTGACATAGGTAAAGAAGAGGTTCAGTGGTCGCTGGAAGTACGAGAAGTTCCGGCATCCCCGGCAACCCCAGCCAGAAGCGATGATCTACGCCACCGTCACCCGCAGTCAAGGTCCGTTTCAGCGACCGCGTCAGGGCCCCGTAACGCCGCAGTTGCATCGTCCACGGCCGCCACCGCCAGCACGCCCACCCGTCGCCCAGCGCAGCTAGCTGAGGAAGACGGACACCTGGCGCGCCCTCGGCTACAGCCAGCTCTGACCCGCCATGGTTGCTCGGTGGCTGTGGTGTTGGGCAGCGGAGCACGAGGTCGCGGGATCGAATCCCGGCCACGGCGGCCGCATTTTGATGGGGGCGAAATGCGAAAACACGCGTGTACTTAGATTTAGGTGCACGTTAATGAACCCCAGCTGGTTGAAATTTTCGGAGTCCTCCACTACGGCGTGCCTCATAATCAGAAAGTGGTTTCGGCACGCAAAACCTCATATTTTACCTTTTAACAGCCCGCTCTGCTATCACTGCTGGGAAGCCGCACATGTCTACTGCCGCTGTACGTAATGCGACTAGAGACTACTACAAGGGACCACCGCGAACGCGTCGCACCCACAGCAAGGGTAACGGCGACATGATATCACCGACTACTTTGCCGCCATTTAGTGGAGACCTCGCGGCCACAAGGCTGCTACCTGTCCCTGCAGTGCCGATCATGCGTTCGCCCAGTTCTAGAATCATGCGTTCGCCCAATGCGCTCATGCGTTCATGCAATGATCATGCGTTCGCCCAATATCTAGAAAACTAAAAGTAGGAACCAATGGAGGTGCGGTTTCTGTCCATCGAAATGATGAAGATCCGCCGCCGCGACGACGACGCTTCAAGATCTATCTCGGTGCAGTACCAACGAAGTGACGCCACGATCTCGACTTAGCCATGATCTTTTTGGTTGTCTCAGGTAGAAGTCCATATTCCGGGGGCAGGTGGTGTAATCTGTTGGTGTTGTCTTCGCGGTCAGGGTTTGGAATACGCCTTCTCGCGGGTATACGGTAGCTGAACGCAACGCACCTCCACCATAAGTGAACTGTATCTTAGCGCGAAAAAAACCTCAAAGAGAAGAAAGGTGGACAAATGTAAGAGCAACGTTACTTCTTCATTTATACGAAACCAACTAGCCGCACAATCAACTGTTCTGGAATCCAACTCGAACCGATGTCACGTGGTAGTGACGGTCAAGAACATAGCAGCAAAACTGGCAATCGTGGAATTAATTCGATATTGTGCACACGTGTGCCCCGAAAAACAGGCTGCACTCAAAGCATAACGATAGTGGTGAACACAATGGTTGATCGATTAAAATTTATCAGCGGCCCAAATGCGCAGGTTTTTATCCATGAGTTATCGAAGGTTCCAGATAAATCGCTGTCGCCCGCATGTCTTCCAGAAAGTACTACACAATTCGCGTGGGCCATGCACGCAATCAGATTACACAAAGTTCTGTGACAACAGACAGCGGATACACCATGGATAACATTCGAGAAATTTCCGATACATACAAGCGCGTCCTGCGTCGAGGGATAACATTCGTTGGACGGTGAAACACGGTCAACCCATAAAGATAAACAAGTACACATGGTAATAAGCGATTTCTATAAAAAACAAGCTTAAGAAATTCGCCCCGACTTAACTCTGTCTGCATTCAGTAAAGCATCTGAGCTATGCATGGTCAAAGAAACAACCTATGCCAAACACACCTGGTCTATGCGTGCAAATTCATGTATACAACCTGCTCTTACATAGCTTTTCCTTCATATCCAAGAGAAATTATATGCGCGCTTTGGCCTAAGTGAGCGTGCGCATGACGCATGTTATCCCCGTGATCTAGAACATTCCACCCTGAACATGCCCTACCTGTGTTAAAAAAAAAAAATGAATAGCACTAAGAACTCTCATAGCCAAACTTTCTTATCCCGTACAAGCAGCTTTGTTATGTGCGCTTCCGCTATTTGTCGTTTCCCTGGCTTTCTTACTATAAACTTCCAATCACCCCTTAATAATGTTTTTGGGGGAACTGTTCCCTGTTTCCTGTGTGCTCGTTAAACTCAAGCGCTTCAAGGAGGCCACACGTAGTAAAATCGACCGCTCGACAGATATCTTCACATTCTAATAAAAATTGCTGCATCCTTTCGTTAGCCTTATCGCAGCAAGCACCAGCTTCTTTTGCATTGATGTATCTCCCTCAATAAGCGTGTATTCCAAGGTATAATGATATCGCTTCGAAATATAAAGTGCTTCCCTTTGAGTTTTCATAAATAGTTGCTTTTAGGATTTCACTTTTTCCTCATAAGTAGTTACTCATAGCAGGTTTCTTTTCCAGTGCGGCAAACCATGAGATTATCTATGAATTTCTGAATTCCGCTTGGTGGTCTTTGTTGCCATTTTGCACATCATACGGGTCGTGTACTTGCTGGTAAGCTTCCAAGTTCTTTTCCTCTACTGTGAGTCAATACTTTTCATGAACACTCTCGCAACATGTTTAATTTCATATTCATAAGGATTTCTTCGAAATTAGCTTTATCTGAGCATCCCTTACTTCTCCAGCCGATTTCACTCTGCCCAGCTTCATTTCTAGTCTTTAAAGGACCATCGAAAGCGAGGTGTCCCATTGACCTCTGGTCTCCGTCGTGTTCTGATTGTACTCCTGACTTCAAACAAAGAACCGCATTTCCAAATGGGGGTCTTGGAACCATTAGACCTTTTGATTAGCCGGAGCACCTGATACGTATTGTATCCGCATATATAGTGCTCGTTTTTTCATTACGGCTGCATTTCTCCTCCCCTTTGCTGTAATGTATGGCCTAGTCATTATCGTTTTGCATATGTTTATCTATCTTGCCTCAAGAAAGCACATAGCAGAGCCACACCTTGACAGAAGTGTTCAATTCTTTGAGATGTGTAGCAGCTTCATCAGTCGAGGAGTGACGCCACTCCGCGGAGTTGAGAGAAAACTTGCAGTCGAACCTCGCTGGCTTTGTCTTTACGTTCGCAGCTTCGCCGAGCACGGTGAGGGTGGGTAGAGCTTCGCGGGAAACAAGGAGCGGCGCGGCTGGGACACAGGTGATGTGATGTCATTGCTCTCCGATAAACACCCGCACGCTCGATTTGGCAGTTTCCAGGAGCTGCCGGGTAGACGGCGTCGGAGCTAGCATGCATTGAGTTAGCAACATAGAACTAAGGCGTGGCGGTTGCCGCCGTGTAGCGTCCGTGCAGCGTCTGCCACACGACACCGACGCATACGGCGTCTCAGCAAATCGGTTTTGTTGCGGTGGGCGTCTCAAATGGCTCGACGTCCCAACCGAAGCCTCGCACAAAGGAAAACGGCATTGATTTTTCGGTAGAACTTCCGCCTGCTCCGCAGGTCACAAGTGTTTGTTATAGCAGAGTGACGCATAATTTAAGAGTGCAGCTCGCTGGCGCCCGATCCTGCGTTTCGTGTCGCCGTCGTGCGTCGTCGTAACAGGCTCCGTAGCCGGGGCCAACGCGCTGCTCTAGCTGCACTAAAACCCCTTGATAATTTGAAAGTAGCGACAGCCTCCTCTCCGGGGTGCTTTCCTCCTCAATTCTTCTCTCCTTTTCTCCTTGCCTCCCGCGGACGGGCTGCGGCATTCTATGGAGGCACGGTATTTTGGCCAGTTGCACGCCTAGTGGTGTTGAAAATTTTGGGAAGTAGTGATAAGCGCATTGATCATGCTTAAGGCAACATTTATGTAGAGGTTGCTGTTTCCTAAAGCCGAATGAACGGGGTAAACTGGTGTAAAAGGAGCTTTAAGGGGAGTTCGATACAGCAGACAATTTTCCTTCCACATGATAAGAGGCCTTACTTTCTGCGTCTGAACTAGTACTGCTTGTGTCACCTCCCTCTGCCTGAGGCTTATTAAGCGAAAGCCTTAGATCTATGTTTCAAGGTCGTGTTGTGAGGTACAGAAATTATCACGTGACCCAAGGAAGGCCGGAAAGCAAACCAAAGCATGTTCACCCATGTATAAGAGATGGTTACGGTTTATCAGTTATTCAATTATTGATAAGGGATTCTATTAAGATTAATTAAGGTGTAATAAGGAGGAATAAGGTGTGTTAAGGAGAATTAAGATGGATAACGGTGGTTAAAGGAGGATAATAGTGGATTAAGGATTATTAAAGTCGATGAGGGAGGATGAAGGTGGATTTGGATGAAATATGTTTCAGTGCTAAATATAATTGCCTGCAGAATATTTCTTGCACAACTGGATCATGACCAGAATAATGATTGATTGTTCAATCTTCGCAATCAAAGCCCATTGATGCAGGATATCGGCTCGTGTTAAACCAATAGAAAAAGTTTCCGCGTAGTACAAAACCGGAGAAAGGTGGTTTTAAAACATTCGCTATTAAAGCGAAGATTCCCGGCCTCCGCCTAGATGTAGATATGAACAGCAAGCGTGCACGATTATGTGAACGCCCGCTGCACATTGCCGGTATCCGTAAGAAAACCGAATAATAATCGTCGCCCACTCATGCGTGCGTGCAAGTGCAGTTCAAAGCAAATTCTAAAAATGCAAGGTGAACTTAGGTATCGCCTAAGAGACGCGAATGTGAAAGCCTTGTAAAGCCTACTGTAATTTACCTTAATCTCCCTCCATCAACTTTCGTCCACCCTATTCCACCTTAATCCTCTTATTGGTCGCATTCCTTCTTCGTCAACCCTAATTAGAATTATCCACCCTAATCCACCTTAATCCTCCTTCATCCACTTTAATCGACCCTAATTCTCTTTATTACGCCTTAATCGTTGCTCATGCACCGTAATCGTCGTTTATTCACCCTAATCCATCTTAATCTTCCTTCATCCATCTTAATCATCCTTAGTACACCTTAATTCTTGTTCATGCGCGTTAACCCACCTTAATTCACCCTAATCAATATTCATCATCATCATCAGCCTAGTTACGCCCACTGCAGGGCAAAGGCCTCTCCCATACTTCTCCAACTACCCCGGTCATGTACTAATTGTGGCCATGTTGTCCCTGCAAAGGTCTTAATGTCATCCGCGCACCTAACTTTCTGCCGCCCCCTACTACGCTTTCCTTCCCTTGGAATCCAGTCCGTAACCCTCAATGACCATCGGTTATCTTCCCTCCTCATTACATGTCCGGCCCATGCCCATTTCTTTTTCTTGATTTCAACTAAGATGTCATTTACCCGCGTTTGTTCCCTCACCCAATCTGCTCTTTTCTTATCCCTTAACATTACACCTATCATTCTTCTTTCCATGGCTCGTTGCGTCGTCCTCAATTTCAGCAGAACCCTTTTCGTAAGCCTCCAGGTTTCTGCCCCGTAGGTGAGTACTGGTAAGACACAGCTGTTATACACTTTCCTCTTGAGGGATAGTGGCAACCTGCTGTTCATGATTTGAGAATGCCTGCCAAACGCACCCCAGCCCATTCTTATTCTTCTGGTTATTTCAGTCTCATGATCCGGATCCGCGGTCACTACCTGCCCTAAGTAGATAATCCTCCTCAAATCCACCTTAATTCAATCACTAATGAATCATTAATTTTCTTAGCTAATCATTAATCTCTTATACACGGCTAGACAGGCTTTGGGTCGTTACTGGTCTACCTGGGTCGCGTGATATTCTCTGTTCACAACGCGACCTTCAAACAGAGACCTAAGGCTTTCGCCTTAAAACTAAAAAAAAAAACGCAATGTGGACTAGCTAGCGCTCCTCACCTGCAATACCACAGATATACTTACCGCAAATTTTTTCGGGGCCTGCATTAATTGTATGACTGACGCACACATCGACGTAAGGAGAAAATAATAGCTCCTCTGCATGTCGCTATGTGCGACAGAAGGCTGTATCATCGCTCAGAATTCTTCACAGCGGAAAACAAGCTATAGTCCTTCTTTTCCCACTGAATAACAACAGTTGGCGACTTGCGAGGTGATGGAGTCCAGCCAGAATATTAAGCATACTGAGGACAGCCCACTTTTTATGCAACGTACAAATTGCCGCAGCAAAAATGCTGATGAGCAGGCCGGAAGAATTGAAAAAGAAGAATACAGCATTAGGGGATGCTTTGATACGAACAATAAGACTCCTCACCTCTCAAACAACATTGTTCTCTGTCGGAACCAGATTCTGTCGGCCAATGTTATGCAGACACTGCTTCCTGCGCAAGCCGTCACGCTACCCTTGTGGTATCACAAATATTGCATAACCATCTTCAGGCTTCTTGCTGCAGTTATATGCGCAACAGTACGGCATAGCGCTAGCACAGAGAGCAGGAAAAACAGCGTACAACGCTCGCTACGCCTAGTTAAAGCTCCGAGGCAGCCGAGCTGAAGAGATAAATGGCGTGGACGAAAAAGAAAAACACAAGGAAAACGCAAGCACCACGCGTTTCCAAGAGCAACGGCAGGGAGACCAATCCTCGTGCAGAGGATCAGGCGCAGGACAGCTTCCCGCGGGAGGGCAAATGGCGAGGAAGAGGCAAGGAAGTCGCGCGGTGGCATGAGAGTTAAAAGAGTGGCGGTACTTTGAAATTGTGAAGGGACTTTAGACGAGCGAGGGTAAGGTGTACACGCAGTGGCGAACGGCCGTGACTATGCGCTTAGGCTTGGGCAGCAGCACATCATGGACATCAGCCGCCACTGAGCCGTCGCTGCGATTGACGCCGCACAGGCGTGCCATTGGAGGAGGAGCGAAGAAAGCAAGGCTCACGCCATGCGTGAGAGATGGCACCAGGAGCGTGCGCAGCTTAATGTACACTCGTCCATGGCGACGACCGCGCGAGAGAACGCGGTGTTCACCAATTGCCGAAGCACCGGCTCGGTATCAGTGGGTCACGGCTCGCGCTTCCCAAGCCGAAGCGCAGAGCCACCTTCAGTTCACTCGCTAGCTGAGTCAGTCATTCGTTGCCATCTCTTCGCCGCATAGCGTTCCTATGCGCCTACGCGCTGCCTTCTGCGACCTCCCGATAAGTGAGGCAGTTGCACCAACCTACGCTCCGTTTACGGCGGTTGCTGCGATATGTTCCGCACGAGTATGATGGTCCGAGGCTCACAGGCAGTTTATATTACAATATAATGCGTCTGCCTATAGAAATAGTTTATTGTCAGCCAGTTCTTTCTAAGTCATGAGTGTGGTAACCGGTGGAAGTCCTTCGTCTGCCGCTGCTGCCAAACGAGCGGCCTGAGTAGACGCCCAGCGCCGTCTCTTCCCGAAGACAGAAGTGCCCTACGCAAGTCGAGCTGTTCCATCTATTTCGCAGACCACAAAGCTTCCTTCTTAACAATCAAGAAGTGGCCGTGGAGTGTTTCTTGAAGAAGGAGTGATAAAAAATGATGATGAAAAGTTGTCTCTAAACTGTACAGACATGTTTTGCTCGAATTCTTGGCCTCAGTATATCGAAAAGCTGAAACAGCTGCGCTCAAATTTTTCATTAGGAATTATCGTAATCGTAGGCAATTTTTCTTATGCTACCGCAATAAAATATAATGGGCAGCATGTAGCACACGACGGCTCAAGAAACGGGTATGCAACCGAATAAGTGAACTGCTGCTAATGAATCTTACCCTGAAAAGCCTTTGTCCTTACTCTGGCTAAATATTTATGTACACCTTCATGCAATAGTACATAATGGTTTAACGATGGTATAAATATGTAGCAACAACACATTTTAAGCTTTCTTCGGATCCTTTAAACTAGCATGTTGAAAAAGAAATAAATGATGGCTAAAACTGGGATGTGGAAATGCTGGCTAGACATAGATACCAAAAATGTGGTGTCCAAATGGCGCATAATTTTTATTTGGAATTTCCCGCAGAGCATACCGTGGTCTGACACCATTGTAAACGATGGGTCGCCCATTGCAAGGAACGCGCAACAAATTTAAGCGACTAGTGCGTCCCCCCAGCCACCTCGATGGACCTTGCAGATAAAGCGGAAGATTCACTCAGCATTGAAACGCGTTGTATGGAACGACAAGACGTGCTTGACCTTGCATAATCACCACAATACGAAACGAAGTCCAGCAGTAAGAGAAAGATTAGAACGAATTCTTTTTGCATGTTGCAAGCGGACCTAGCCTTGTAGAAGTTTCTGGCACTTTCTCTGCCTCAACAACATCTTTCAACTGCGATGCGGTCTAAAACAGTTCGCCGTCCATCTAACAGCAACATGCATCAAAAATTGAATGTACTCAACCCCGTGCGTGGCTAGCTTTGGACAGTAAGCGCTGCGTTCTGCCTCGCCTGAGTACGACGCCGTTGTGCATATTGATGTTGCTGTATCCGTTACAGCTGATCGTGTTCACGCTGCTCTTCAGGGCTCCTCACTACGAGTTCCCTTCCCGTAGCCCTATCACAACACAACAGAAATCATTTGCTAAGCGTAATCTTCTTGTAAATATGAAAATGTAGTGACGCCACTTCCTGTTCCCTATGCTACATTTCCTGCTTCTCGGGAAATGGAGCTTATGCAACGCTAATCCTTACGAGGAAACGCATGCGGTCACGTGCTTCTCATAGTTCGAACGCAGCTTGGCATCTATCGTGATTTTTTTTTTTACAGTTGCTTTCAGATTTTCTTAATTGAAACGAATAAGTAGGCGTGCCTCGCTTCCATGCCTATTCCTATGCCTGTACAATATCGCGCATTCATCTAACTCAGGCGTGCCGTTACAATCTTGGCATCCTTGCCAATGTAAGGAAAGATTTGAAGGCAATCCATCCGTTAACGACCTTTTATGTTCCATTAGCCTCTGATCGACACACCACCCCATTTTCCCTACGTAGAAAGGGCCACAGCTCAATGGAATTTTACATACCAGACCCATACAACAGTCAGTCAAATTGTGGATCTTGATCTGCTTTACTGTACAAATATCGGTTCTGTTTTCCCTTTCGCCCGCTTCTTTTTCCTCTGCATGGCAGTGCATATATTACCTAGCCCATTGAAAACAATGAAAACAACAGTAACACAATAGCTACTTGCAACTTTCGTGAGCCTGCGCGATACTGAATGAATGTAGAGAATAGCCACTACTCTTTTCTTGCTATTACTGCTTTCTGTAATCACGTCCGTTCCCCTCGAAATCGACCTCTTTAGGCGTTGAGCCACAATGGCCACTGCCACGCCAGGATAACGTGCTTCTAATAGGCGATGGACCTGTGCATTAAAACTGGCGCTCATTTAGTGCATGGACGATTTGGTGAGAGAAGACTTAAGGCACGACATGGCAATTCGATTTTTTTACTACTTTGGGATGGTTGGATTGAAAGTTTAAAAAAGGCTTCGGAGATCTACTGCTTCGAAGATACCTTAATTCAAAGCTGTAACGAACAGGTTACAGATGTTGCTTCCATAAGTAGCGATGAAGTTAGAAGGGCTTTGCAAGATATGAAACTGGGAAAGCGGCAGGATAATACCGAATAACAGTCAGTTTAATCAACTATAGCGAAGACATCATGCTTGAAAAGCTGGAAGTCCATTATACAAATTGTCTATCGAGTTTAAGGGCTCCAGACGACTGGAAGAATGCCAACATTATACTAATCCACAAAAAGGGAGACGATAGAGAATTGAAAAATTACAGGCCCAATAACTTGCCTCCAATATTATTTAAAATAATCACCAAGATGATTTCCAATAGAATAAGCGCAACACTAAACTGCAGCCAACCAAGAGATCAGGCTGGCTTCTGGAAGTGAAACTCTAGAATGGATCACATACATTCCATCAATCAGGCAATAGAGAGATCTGGAGACTACAATCAGCCTCTCTTTATGGCTTTTATAGATTATGAAAACGCATTTTATTCAGTAGATATACCAAGACTCATAGAAGCGTTAAGAAATCAAGGAGTATAGGAGGCTTACATTTCATAATAATCGTGGAAAATACCTACGGAGATTGCACAGCTACTTTAAATCAACTGAAAAAAAGGAGAAAGATACCTATAGAGAAAGGGGTCAGATAAAAAGAAACAATCTCTCCAACGCTATTCACTGCGTGCATGGGAGAAATATTCAAACTATAAAACTGGGAAGGCTTAGGACTAAGGGTTGGCGGCGAATATCTCAGCAATCTTCGATTTCCAGATGACGTGCTCAATCGAGCAACACTGGGGATGAGTTACAACAAATGATTGATGACCTTAACAGAAAAAGTTTAAGAGAGGGGTGGAAGAATAATATGCCGAAGACAAATACAATATCAATAGCCTGACCAGAAACCAAGCGTTCAGGATCGCCAGTAGCCTCTAGAATCGGTGTAGGATTACGTTTCCCTAGCTCATTTACTCACAGAGGATCCAAGAAAAAATGATTTGGAGCACCTACGGCAGACATTGTCATTTCGTGACTGGAAGCTTACAATTATCATTTAAAAGAAAGGTGTAAAATCAGAGCATTTCACGGTGCTAACATATGGAACCGAAACTTGGAGACTGACAAAGAAGTTCGAGAACGAGTTAGAGACCGCGCATAGTGCGACGGAACGAAGAATGTTAGGCGTAACGTTAGGGGAAAGGAAGAGAGCGGTGTGGCTGAGAGAGCAAAAAGTGATAGCGGATATTTTAGTGAACATCAAGAGAAAAAAAATGGAGCTAAGCTGGTCATGTAATGCGTATGATTGGTAACCGGTGTACCATTAGGGTTACGGAATGGATGCCAACAGAAGGGAAGCGTAGTCGAGGAGGGTAGACGACTAGGTGGGGCGTTGAAATAACGAAATTCGCAGGCGCCTGACGGAATCGGTTGGCGCAGGACAGAGGTAATTGGCGATCGTAGGAAGAGGCCTTCGTGCTCTAGTGGACATATAATAGGTCCATGATATATATATATATATATATATATATATATATATATATATATATATATATATATATATATATATATATATATATATATATATATACATACATACATACATACATACATACTTACATATATATATATACCGGAACGATGCTTTTTATGCACATCTCTTCTTCACTGTGTGCAGAATGTTTTCTGATTGGTACGACAATTTTCGAAATGTTGCTTTTAAAGTAGCGCAGGTAGTGTTTTCAGAGTAGCAGCTTGCAGCATGCGCAACAATGGTCTCGACTCTTGATAGTCGTATCAGAATGGTTGAGTATAATAGGGAAATTCTTAGGTCGCACGCGTAAAACATCAACGACAAGCGTTTACGGCAAACTATAAGCTTAAGTGAAATACGACCCTGCATCAGAGCGCTCAAATTACAGGTAGCGTAGCGTAACGTGTTGTTTTTTTTCTTGAGTACTTTCTGGAGACAACCCATCGCCGGCCCTCACAAGCAGGTGCAGGCGTGCAATGGGTTAGCATGATGGTGCTCGTTGTAAGTGCAACTATGTGCTGCTCAAAAACCACCTGTCTAGATTGCTTGAGCTGTGATAAATAATAATAGTCTGCCAACTGCTGCGCACGCAGCAGTTGTTTTCTCGTGAACTGAAGCCACTGCACTGGGAGCTGAATTTCATTATCCTATGTGGCTGTTGCTGTTAGTCATCGTACTTGCCAAAACCTCGTTACTCAAACAGAATCATTTTTCGACTGTCTTTCAAAACGTTCACTACCTCACTGATACACAAAAACTGATTCTTCATTTGTTAAACACGCGTCATTTCTACATTTTTTTTCCATAGTTTTCGGTGAAATTTATAGCCTTATACAAATGGTGGTCGATGGAGAACTCTGGCTTGCAATACCGTTGTCTATTTTTTGACAGCGTTAAATGGCAGAATTAACTGGAGTCTTTGGAGGCTCGAATAAGCTGCAGGAACATTAAACGAATTTAATCGGTAAAAGGAGTACCTATTCTGCAAAGAACAATGCGCGCAGAGACGCATGTCATTACACAATTGTCTCAATGTTTCAAGCATCGGGCTCGTGAGCTACGTTATTTCTGCGAAGGCTACAGCATCCGTTATAAATGCTTTGTTTAGAAATAGTTGCCATATTTCCGAGTCTCAGTAGTACCGTTGTGATAAGATATCAGGAGAGAATGATCATACATCTTCCGAAACATTTTGATTCACAATAACGTTTACTTTCTAGCGTTGGTGCCAGACTTCGGAGCACGAGCAACCTGACGACCTTTCTAGGTTAGAGTGAATTTTTAAAGAACTTCTGTCGTTTAAAAAAGATGTCCAATGAAGCTTCAAGTGAGGCCAGGTGGTATGAGATGGTGTCGTTTACAGCGCCATACATTTAAACAAAGGACGAAAAAGGAACTGGCACGCATATTCAAGCTTGCAGGTATTGTACAGCCTTGAAGCGTTTACCGATATTACCCATATTCAGCGTCTGGTTAACAAGAGTTACGTTTTCACCTCTGTTTAACCTCTGAGCGACCTCTGTTCACTCGTCAGAAAATGAAACAGTTTTACTATGCGCCTTTGAGGGAAATTGAGCCCTATAATATCGCCGCCCCATCCAATGCTCACTTCTACTTTCATTGCATATAGCCACTTGTTGCATATTGCCACATCTAATGCCACTTAGATATCGAGTTGGCTTTAAAATATGTTGTAACAACTACTCCCTTTACTTAGGCCAAAGAATGCGGTTCTTACAGCGGAGGAATGAGCAGTGTGCCGCAGTCGCCCCTATTCATGGCGCATTTTCCCGTCTCCCAGAACCGAAGGCTCCCATTAACGCAGTGGCACATACTGTCGACAACAGCACACACCGGTTGCTTGTCGTCGCACTGGCATGGCGCGCAGTGATCTTCATCTTGCGGCCTTGGGATGCTAGGGAAGAAAAGTCCGGAGTTTGCGATCAGAAATAGACAAAAGGCTAACGCTTGGTCACAAAACCAAATGTGTTCCTTGTTGCGCAATCGCTAGCGTATATTACTTCGCACGATGGAGCTCACATAAACTGCTAAAGAAGCGTTAAAACACTGTGTGAACATTTATAAGGTTAAATTGATATATTAGAACCAAGGAGAGAGCTGTAGTAGCTTCCCATTTACAAGCTGTTATGCAGTTACTTTCATTGCTCATCACGAAGGGCGTGCAATGATGAACATTGAACGTCTAAAGCGATGAGTCACATACGGTGCTTCGTAAAGGCCGCTTGCAGCACGCTCACCGCAGTGGGGTAGTCGCAGCGACGTGTTCTCGAAGTGGGGCGGGGAGTGTAGTTCAACTTGTTTTCAACCGTGGTCGTAGGAAAGACTCCTGGTATACGTTTGGAGCAATAGAACAAATATTTTTGTGCACCGTTTAGAATAGTCTATATGGCTGGCTGGTGCACCCGTCACTGTCACTGAAAATTTCTATTTTAGGTGAAATGGTGATTAAGCGAACAGTTAATATGGTTTACGGTGCGTACCAGTCTATGCTGAAGAAAATGTTGTCGATTTTAAGCGAATTGAGTTATACGATACCATTCCATCCGTAATGTAAGCTACAGCGCAAAAGGCAATTTTCGAAGTCGAGAACGAACTGTACTTATTTGATTAGGCTATGACGATGGCGATCATTTTTGTTCGGTTTGTGGTGAATGTGTTACACAAAGAGAAGTAATATTTGAAGAAAATGAAGTTGAAGATGAGGACTATATGTGCGATGCGTTGATTTGAAAGTAATTTTATTCGTGGAGTGTAAGGGCTCTTGTGCGGAATTCCGTTTTCTACTGCTCTCATTTTACGAGTAGTTTTGCGTGCTTTCGGGAGGCGGCGCTCCCGAGACCTTCGGCGATAGAAGCAGAGTCTGCTAGATGTCCGGAGGAGACACACGTCACAGCGTCAAGTGCTCCTAGAGGGTGCGACCACCTCATGAGCGACACAGGCAGCGACGACACCATGCTGTACTACTCTGCTTCAGACGAAGACGGTGACTACTTGACAGTTGAGAGGCAAAAAGGAAAGATGAGAATCGTCACTGCTTCGTCGTCTTCAACTATGAAGACGGCGATGGAAAAGAAAAATGACAGGGCTCATACCATCCTTCTGTTGTCTGAGACGCCGACCGAACACCTGAATCGGCTAATTAGTCAAGCCATATTTGTCACACTGGAGGCTCCTGTTCCACATAAGATTACAGAAGTGAGAATTAACACCCGTATGAACATTCTCGCGGTCGATGTCTGGGACAGAGTGGTGCTGGATATCTTGAGAACAGTCAAAGTGCTGGGAAATATTAATGTTCGCGCCATAATACAACAGGACAGTGATACTTCATCAGGTGAGATTTATGACGTCCGTGAGTCAATCAATGACAACGATCTACCTATATTGGTTGAACCCGCCACAGCAGATGTCACTATTATTGAAATCTGTTGCCTCGGAGAATCGCGTTGTGTGAAGATAACCTTCAAGGGAGGAAGCTCGCCGTCACGCGTGAACGTTGGATTTTTTCGTCATGCAGTGCGACTGTTCTTAGATAGGACATGTCAGCGGCAGATGCGAGAATTCGACTGTGTGCCCAAAATGCTCGGAGCAGCACAGCGCTGATGCTTGGCGTGTGACTGATTTCATGTGTGGGATCTGCTCTGGTCCTCACTAATTATCGTCGAAAGACTGCCCGAGACCCACGACAGAGCTGAAATTCCTAAAAGAAATGGTGAGAGGCACCTGAACACACAAAGAGGCCGCCGCCAAAGTGCGACGTATCCTACCCGCCGCAGTAGACCTTCGTGTACCTAAATGCTGAGACCGTCGTAAGAAAGACGGTACTTCCAACAGCTTGTGCTCCCAAGACGCTCACCCACACTAGCAACACTGCGTCTGGTGACGCATTGAATACAGCTTCTGCAAACGCCTGGCCTGCACTTCCGACATTAAGTCCTCCAGCAGAACAAAGATCAACAGTGGACTACCAACACACCGATGACGGCACAGATGGCGTGCGAGTACAAGACAAGCACGTAATCACTATAATCAAGTCTCTAATGAAAGTCATTCGCGTGTTGATAAATAGCATGCAGACGCCATATGCTCGGGGTGCACTGCAAGTGTTGGACGATGGGGATCCGGTTCTTGAGAGCCTCGAATAGCAAGCACAATGGCTCTACTGTATCAGCCTTCTTCAGAAAAGTCAAGGAAGCGTCTATTACGCGATGGAACGCCCTTGGGCAGAAATCTCGTATTGCTGATCCTCACCCTTACGTTTTCACCAATCGATTTGCCATTATTGCCGTATGTGAACCGAAGCTACAGAAACACGTGCGGGCCTCAGGCTATGAAACTTATGTGTCATCGACTTCTAATGAAATTAGCAAGGTGATCATCTACATACAATGTGAATTGACTTATATCGTTCATCCAGTGCTGCCATATGACAGTAATCAGTATGTCTGTTTGACCGTGAAAAAGCGCAAATTTTCGTTTACTCTAGTGGGCGCTTACCTTTCTCCATCACGTCATTTCGACAGACAGATACTGAGTATCATTATAGATGCGACTCCTGGTTCATGGGTATACTAAGGCACATCATTCACTTTGGGGAAGCGTCAAGGTAAATCCCAAAGGAAGAAACCTCTTTTCATTTTCTTGTGACCATGAACTTTGCTGTCTAAATGATGGCAGTCCCACGTTTCTGCGCGGCCGAACGTACAGTAGTTGTTCAGACTCGGCTTTTGTCTCGCGATGCCTCACTCGCCGCGTCCTTTGGTTCGTAGATGTAGAAACCCACGGAAGCGACCACATTCCTGCCTACCTGAAGATTAAATGCCTAACCAAATCCGCCCCATCCAATTTTAAACAAATGATAGATCCGCCCGTGTTTAAATCACTTATGGAACAAGCATGCCACGAAGGCTTATCGTTCACACAAGAAGTTCAGATCGCCAAGGCTATGCAGGATGCTATACGTTCATTTCGGCCATTCGAGAAATATACAGATTTCGATGCAGAAATAAGAGCCTCCGTGCCATCCGCCGGCGAGCGGAGCGACGGTATAGAGGGACTAAATCGGTTTTTCACGTTAGAGAGGCCACATGGATTCAAAAGAAAATTCAACATGCTCTTGCTGTGCTGGAAAATCAGCGCTTGAAATACTTTTGCGAGTCTCTCGATCCGCTAAACCCCCGTCAGTTGTCTGGAGTAGAGTCCGCGGACTTCGAACAGCTCGTCAACAGCGCCGGCCATTTAAATCTCTAGCCCTCCATCAAGGCAACCGATAAGTCGATGTAGCCGAAGATTACTACGCAAGCATCGCGGGCCCTGCGTTCACCTATTCGCCTAGTGCACCTCTACCTATTATTGTCCCCCCTTGCTCCCGAGATCCTCATATGGACGCTCCTTCCTTCATCGAATAACTGGAGGCCGCACTTGCTGGGTCAGACGAGCTTCGTCATCAGTACCCGATGGCATCACATACTCTGCGCTTGCAAACCTTGGTCAAAAGGCCATAAATGCATTACTTGGCCTATACAACGCATCATGGCGTGACGGCCTGGTCCCTACCACGTGGAAATCCTGTCGCCTTGTGCCACTCCTCAGGCCTGGAAAATCTCCGCTAGAATTGTCATCTTACCCTCCAATAGCGCTGGCGAGCTGTTTCGGCAAGGTAATGGAGAGAATGATCCTTCAACGGTTGGAATGGTATTCAGAATTTCACAACGTCTATCCAGAGGTAATGGCTGGCTTTCGACGCGGGCACTCGTCAGTAGATAGCGTTATTGACTTTGTAACATATGTAAAGCACCAGAAACATCTGAATCGACTCACTGCGGCCTTATTCCTTGGTGTTAAAGGTGGGTTCGACAATGTCCATCATCATGCGATTCTGGACGCCTTAGAAGCTGTAGCGATTGGTAGACACATCTTTCGCTGGATGCCCAGCTGTTTGAATGGAAGATATTTCTTTATTTTGACTCAAGACGGACGACCGACGTCTAGCTATACCAATCGAAGTGTACCACAAGGCGGAGTACTCAGCCCAACCCTGTCCAACCTGGTGCTCGTTGGTCTCGCCGATTCATTACCGCAAACCGGTCAGCTCACCGCATATGCAGACGACATTTGCATATGGGCTTAAGAAGTGACACGCGTACAAGTCCGTGCACGACTTCAGAAGGCTTCAATGATTTAAGAAGCAAATACTTACACGAGAAATATATGCAAACTTCAGAGTGTGCAAGCACAAGCACTCAGAATTTGTCTCGGTCTCCCCAAAACTTCGTCATCTATTGCGACAGTGACCATTGGTAGACACACTCCTTTGACAGTATATATAGATACATATGTGCTGAGAGTCCACATTGGACACCTGACTCGCATTCCCTCATACCATTGCCATCTTGGTTGCTTGCCAGCAAAGAGGTCACATCCAACTTTTGGCAAAAGTGTTGTAAGGCATCAGTCCTACTTGCCATAAGAATTTACGCCTGCTACATGATTATTCGACCCATTGTGGTGTCTGCACCTGCCGCAAGTGCAATGGCCAATTCAAGGAATCAGAATGAAAGCTGGAGCACCATTGGAAGCCTGAAAACAAGCAACATTGGAACACATTCACAACGTACACAGATTCCGGCAACATGTGTGCACAGATGATTCGGTAAAATTCAACAGCTCAGCGGCTGCAGTCACCCCCTCCCCCCCCCCCCCCCCCCGCCCATCCCGGGAAAATCAGAAGAAATCAAATTACAAACTTCATGCGGGACCACATCGACGGGTGCTGAACTTTCGGCAATCCATGCTGCATTTGCTTTCATTATTCATGAACCACTACAATAATGGACAGTCTTTAGTGACTCCAAGGCAGTCGTTCAATGAATACAAAGCCCAATGCTCCACGGACCCAATGTACAAATGGCCTTAGAAATTCGACGCATGTATCATCGCAGCCATGACAAGGGACACAACATAATCTTTCAATGGCTTCCAGGACATTGCAGCATCTGCGCGAATGACCACGCTGACGAAGCCGCCCGATCTGCACATGAAAGTGGCCAACGTGTCTTGATTCCGCTTTCGCGAATAGACTCTGCGGCTGGGCTGCGATGATGTCCCGTGAATGTACTTTGCCTCTGTGGGACTCGAACGCTTTCACCATGTGTCATTTGCGTTCATTGTCTCCGCACATACGGTTGCACCTACCTCGTGGGTTACGACGACGTGAACAGACCATTCTGTACCGTATACTAATACGCCTTCCGTATTGGAATAGCCAACACCCCCCGTGCGCCACATGCAACATCGATGAGACGCTCGCACATATCATCTGTGTCTGCCCGCGATATAGTGCGCCGAGACAAGTGCTGTGTAGAGTACTGGACCAGGTGGGCAATCGTCTACTATCAGAACTCAAAGCTTTAGGTCAATACTAACACAACATCCACGCTGAAGGCCTTACTCTCATTATTTACGTACCTGCGGTCTGCGGGGCTTCACCATAGACTGTAAGAATGCCGCTCCCTACTGCTCTGTAGAACACGCGGTTTGCTTGTGCTCGTCTCTGTTTCTCTCTATCAGCCCCTTCCGATACCTTTCTCTTTTATCCCCATTCACCCTTCCCCTCATGCCGAGTAGCCAACCGGTACTGGCTCTGGTTAACCTCCCTGCCTTTCTGTGCATCCGTTTTTGTCTCTCTCTCTCTCTCTGTAGAATAAAAATTGCATAGGGTAGGCATATTGCGACGATTTACTAGACATGCTAGACCTGCTTATACAGATAATACTAGACATGCTTTTCTTGCTGATGAATTTTTATTGCCTATGATGAGAAGACTGCGCAACGGAAGCGTGCTTGTGACAACGCTACAGGAAGTATTGACCTGTAATTTCTTCACGTTGTCTTACAGGGAAAATAGATAACATAATCGTTAAATTATTTTAATTGCAGCATGGAATTTGAAATAATGCTTAGGGTTTACCAGTCAGCCAATGATATCTCTGGTGTATTTGTGTTTCGGCAGTCCAGTTTTGCACATCCGAGACAGTCGCCTCTTTCACGCTGTCCTGAAAAGAAGAATGGCGCCCGCGTCTTTTGGTGAATGTTTGCGGCCTTCGGTTCCACCTGTCAGGTCAGCTGAAAAATTGGCGATCAACTTCAGCGAAAATTATTGTAGAGATTTACAAAACAAGTTCGCGCGATGTCTGTGGGGGGACCGAGGGGAACCTATCCGGATATCAAGAATCGTCGGCGTATACAAAGGAAGGAGCGAGCTTATTTATGCTAGGCAGTCTACCAACGCCGTTGTCAGCAGCGTGTTCTTAACAACTCCGAGGCCGTGCGGGGCTCCGAAACTGAGTGCGTTGCCGGCTGTTCAGAAATCCATCACATATATTGTCACGTGATAGGCATGGTCGTGAATAAAGCGACAGAATTGTGAATGGTGAAACTCTTTATTGTGCGTGCGTGTGCCCAGAAAAACATGCTGCACTCAAAACGCAAACATAGTGGTGAACACATTGGGTGGTCGTCAAAACTTTATCAGCAGGTCAAGCGTATCGGCTTTCATACATGAGTCATGGAAGACTCCAGATAAATCGCTGGTGCCCGCATGTGTTCCAGAAAGTACTACACAAATTGCGCCGCGCATACATGCAATCAGATTGCGCAAAATTCGGTGACAGCAGGCAGCGGATACGCCATCGATGCTAACATTTGCTTGACGGTGAAACGCGGTCAACATCTAAAGATAAACTAGTACACTGGTAAAAGGCGATTTCTATAAATAATATTCTTAGGACATTCGCGCTCACTTAACTGTGTCTGCCTTCAACAAAGCATATGAGCTGTGCATGGCCAAAGAAACAACGTATGCCAAACTCGCGCGGACTATACGTGCAAATCATGTGCACAACCTGCACTTCCATAGCTTTCGCTTAATTGCCGAGAGAAATTATATGCGCGCCTAGGTATAAGTGAACTTGCTCATGACGCATGTCACCCCCTTACTCTAGAAGACACCTCCCTGAACATGCCACTCCACTCAATGGATAAATGGATGCTATTAGCATCCCTTTTCAAGCAACGTGATGGGTTGCACCACCACGCTATTGTTACTATATTGCCTAATGTCCCACCTCAGCTTAAAAAAATTAATACCACGAAAAATTCTCATTACCTAACTTTCTTAACACGTATTCGTAACTTTATTTGTGTGCTCTTCCGTTAGTTGTCGTTTACCGAGTTTTCTTCCGCCAATCTGCCAACCGCCCCTTACTAACATTATTGGGGAACTGTTTCCTTTTCAGTGTCATCGCTGAGCCCAAGGGCTTAAAGGAGGCCACACGTGGCTAAATGGACCGCTGGGCAGATATCTGCACGTTGCAACAAAAATTTATCAATCATTTCCCCAGCTTTACCGAAGCAAGCGGCTGCTCCGTTTCCCTTGTATTTCAATTTAAAAGTGCGTATTCAAAGGCGGCCTGATATCGCTTCAAAATATTAGGAGTTTCCCTTTGAGTTATCATACAATGTTCCATTCCTGATTTCGTTTTTTTTCTGATGAGTAGATATATACTCATAGGAAGTTCCTTTGCCATTGCCGCAACACATGAGAATATCGATGCATTTCTGACTTTCTGCTTGCTGTCCTTTGTCGCCATTTTTCTCACCATACGGGTCGGATACTTGCTGATAAGCTTCGTAGTTCTTTTCCTCCCTGTGTGTCAATAGTTTTCCCGTACAGATACTTGAACACTCCCGCAACCCATTTACTTTCATATTTGTGAGTCTTTCTTGGAAATCAATTTTATCTGAGGTTCCCTTACTTGAAAACGTTTCCAGCTCATTTCATTGTGCCCCACTTCATCTGTAGTCTTCAAAGAACCGCGTAATGCGAGGTGTCCCATTGACCTCTGGATGCCATCGTCTTCGGATTGCACTCTTGACTTCAAACAAACAACCGCATTTCCAATTGCAGGTCTCCAAACCATTAGACCTTTCAGATTTGCCGTAGCACCTCGTACCTATTGTATCCGCATAGGGCTCGCTTTTTCATTATCGTCGCAATTCTCCTCCCCTTCGCTGTCATTGTTTTTTTTTTCAGTTTTTCCATATATGTATGGCATAAACGTTTATCTTTCGCATATCATTAATTATTTATTGCCTCAAGAAAGCAGATAGCAGAGCCACACCTCGACAGAAGTGGTCAATTCTTCGAGACGTATAGGGGTTTCATCAGTCGAGGAGTGACCCCACTTAGCGGAGTTGAGTGAAAACCTCGAGTCAAGGACTTCGCATATTACATTAAAGCTGTTAGACCCTTGCTGGGTTTGTCTTGACGTTCGCAGATTCGCCGCCGAGCACGCGCTGTATAGGGACGTGGCGAAGGTGGGTGAAGCCTCGCGGGATAGAAGGAGCTATGAAGGCAGAAAGCTGGGCTAGTGTCATCATTAATCAGAAAGGCTAGCGCGAATAACAGGGACACAGACAGAGAAGACGTTCCAGAAGACAGAGAAGAAGATACCAGTCTGTGTCCCTGTTATTCGCGCTAGCCTTGTTGATTAATGATAGAAGGAGCTGCGTGGTGGCGACACAAGTGGTGTGATGTCATTGCTCTCCGATAAACACCTGCGCGCTCGATTCAACGGATTTGAAGAAGCTACCAGGTACCCGGCATCGGAGCTAGCATGCTTTAGAACTAAGGCCCGACAGTGCAGCGTCCGTCACAGGACACCGACGCATATGGCGTCTCAACAAATCGCTTCTGTTGCGGCGGGCGTCTCCAATGGCTCACCGTCCCAACCGAATCCATCCACAGAGGAAAACGGCATTGATTTTTCTGAAGACTTATCTTCCGCCTGCTCCACTGTTTGCGATACCTGAACCACGCATAATGTTAGAGCGCAGCTCTCTGGTGTCCGTTGCAGCGTTTCGCGTCGCCGTCCTTCCTCACCCTAACCAGCTCCGTAGCCGGGGCCAGCGCGTTGCTCTATAGCTACACGCGCTCCTGGCGCAATCTCTCTTACAAGGCGCGAGCCTTGGTCTCTTCGCTCCTCCTTCGTGGGCACCTCTAAGCGGGGGCGATCAAAGCACCGGCTCGGTAGCGGCAGGTCCGGACGATGTGCTGCTGCCCAAGCCGAAACGCATAGCCACTGCCATTCTCCACCGCGTGTACACCTTCCGCCCCACCTTTCAGTGGAGGCGACCACGTGGCAGCCCGTGGTGTTCTCCTGTTGCCGAAGCACCGGCTCAGCAGGTCACGGGGCGCGCTTCCTTATGCGAAGCGCAGAGCCACCTTCAGTTGACTCGCTAGCAGAGTCAGTTAGTCGCTGCAATCTCTTCGCCGCACAATGTTCCCATAAACCTACGCGCTGCATCCCGCGACTTCCTGATAAGCGAGGCACTTGCGCCAAGCTACCCTTCGTTTACGGCGGCTGGTGCGAAATGTGCCGCACGAGTCTGATTGTCGGAGGCGCACAGACAGTTTATATTAAAGTATAAGCCGGCTGCCTATATAAATAGTTTATTCTGAGCTATGAGCGAGGGAACCGGTGGAAGTCCATCGTCCGCTGCTGCTGCTAAACGAGCGGCCCGAGCAGAGGCCCAACACAGTCGCTGCCCGAAGACAGAGATGCCTTACGCCGAACCAGGCATTAGTGCAGCAAGTAGAGCTGTGCCATTTATTTCTCCGACCACAAAGCTTCCTTCATAACAATCAAGAACTGGGAGTCGAGTGTTCCATAGAGAAGGAAAGTGTAGATACGTGTCCTGCTCGAATCCTTTGCACCAATATATCGAAAAGCCGAAATAGCTGAAGAGCTGCGCTCAAATTTGGCATTAGGAATTAAAGTATTCGTCGGAAATTTTTCCTATGCTAGCGCAATAAAATTGGTAACATTACAATATATGAATGTCCAACGTGCATGCAGCCAAACGCGTCAACTAGTGCTAATGAGGCTTACCTTGAAAAGCCTTTATCCCTACTCTGGCTGAGCCTGTATATGAACCAGCATAAAATTGGAACATAAGTGTGCAACGATATTATAAATAGGAATTAGTAACATATTTTGAGCTTTCTTCGAGCGTTTTAAACTAACATTTTCAAACAGAAATAAATAATGGCTAAAACTGCAATGTGGAAATGCAGGTTACCAATAGGGACCAAAAACGTTATGTCGAAATAGCGCTTTATTTATATTTGGAATTTCCGGCATAGCAGACCGTGGTCTGACATCATTTTAAACGATGGGTCGCGTATTACAAGGAATGCGCAACAAATTTGAGCGAATAGCGCGTCCCCCCGCCACCTTCGTGGACCTTGCAGAGAAAGCGGAATATTTATTCAGCATTTAGATGTCTTGTATGGGAAGACACGGCGTGCTTGACCTTGCAGAAACACCACAGTTAGATACATCTGTGGATAGATAGATAGATAGATAGATAGATAGATAGATAGATAGATAGATAGATAGATAGATAGATAGATAGATAGATAGATAGATAGATAGATAGATAGATAGATAGATAGATAGATAGATAGATAGATAGATAGATAGATAGATAGATAGATAGATAGATTGATAGATAGATACATAGATAGATAGATAGATAGATAGAAACTTTATTGCAATAGAAAAGATTTCAAGGAAGGGTGGTCGGAGCCTCTCTGTCCAGGGCCCCACTGCCCTCTGCCGCCTGCCTATCCTGGCTAATTAAGGACTTTTGTCCTGCCAGGTCGGAGTGGGCGAGCTGTGCCTCCCACGGCTCCATTGTGTTACTGGTATTTGGCCTATAAGGGTGCTTAGTGCACTCGCAGGTTATATGTATTAGGGTAGGTATATCACCGCACCAAGGACAGTTGGCCCTATAACGAATGGGATACATGGCGTTTAGCAATTTTAAACGGGGGAACACCCCGGTCTGTATTTTACGCCAATCGACGGCCTCTTCCCCGTTAAGTTGTGGGTGAGGCGGCCGGGATTTTCTGCGGACTCCGCGCTGATGAGCAATAATGTCTTTGGCATTTAAATTGATGGAATTTTGTGAGGGATAGTGCGGGTGGTTGGGGTTAGAAGAGGACGCCGTCGCTCGGTTAGTGAACCCTCGAGCTGTTGAACCCTCGAGCCTAGCTTTTACAATGTTTGTTTTCAGATGTTCTTGTCCAGACCAATGACTCATTTTGTAAACCTGTCATTGCAATGCTTCGGTGTGATGAGTGCTAGTAATTTTCTAAATTGCTCAAGGCGCGTTGCTACTGATGCCCTTAACCTATATTGAAAATAATACTGCTTCATATACTGTGCCTTTCGCCACACTAGATTCTGAAGCTAAGTGTGTTTGCTGAAATAATAATTTAGGAGAACAATCATGACATTGCGCTTGATATTGAGGGCAGCAATTACTATAATTATTTGCTCATGAAGTATGTTGTCACGAGGTCTTGTAAAGTGAATCAACCAAACATTGATTTCCACTTTGACATGAATGGCGCAGCGCGTATCAGCAACCAGCTCAAATTTTATTTGGACCTCACGAGAACTGTCGCAAGGAGACCTGTATTGGCGATAAACTGTTTTCATTGTTGTGCATTTCACTATATTGAAACACCGACTTCACAAGTGCATGCTGGTCTGTAGTGAGCATGTCAAGTCACAGGCTTTCCCAAATACAGTTAAGCGAGCAATTGTTCAAGTGTCTGACGCCCGCATTTTTTTCTTCTGATTGTTTGAAAAGTGATGTGATCATATGGCATATTACAGGCTTTGCGGAAGCCCGTGTTATCCACTCAATCCCTGTTCGGCCAAGCTCTCGCCTGCGCTCTAGCTTTGCCTTGGTAATCGCTACAAAGAAATTTGTGTAGAAAAACAGTATTAATCCGAAAGGAAAAACTTCGGCGGTAGCGAGTTTCGAATGCACGACTTCACGCTCCGAAGCCGACTTTATTATTCCTTGGGCTAAACAAAATCTTCCTTTAGAACGGGCCTGTTCACTCTGCTTTATGGCATCCTGCTACTTGGCCAGAAATTTGCATTGCCAAGGCCGGCGTGACGAAGGCGATGAAGTAAAAATCATGGTGGCTAACTTGGAGCGTCCCCATTAGACAACGTGGCAGTCGGGCGAGGCAGCATGACGTCACGGATCGAAGTGCATCGGCCTTGTGCCAAGAGAGGCGTTGGCCAAGCATCTGAACTCGCTCACCTGCCCGCGGGGAGTTCATAACCCGAAAGACCACTCAGCAGCGCAATTGGGTAGAGTGCCTTCGCATTCACAACTCATACGAAGTGGTTAGGTGTCCTCGGACTTCTTTTTTAAGAATGACGGTGTTTTTTTAAGAACTAGCAGCGCAGCTGGTGTTTTCACACACTTCATTATGAGGGCTGCATCAAACACAGCGAAGAAAACCGAAATGAACTATATAATTAACCAAAGTCACTAATTTCCTAAACTACCACGTTCATAGAAATAGTTTTATGGCGAAGGTGGCAGCAATCATATTTAAACACCAACCTTAAAAGCGTATAGAAAGTTTCCATGTGTTGCGCAGTACTAGAATTTCTGGAATTGTAACCCAGTGCAATTAATTAAAACTGCTTCTTTTCTTCTTGTGTAGGTCATTTAGACAGTGTTGCAATGGCTTCCATAGGGACAGCAAGGTACTCAGTGACGGAAAGAGCTCAAGGCGACACTAGATTTAAATAGTGGTTGTACTCGTTCTTGCTACGCGGGGCGTCCTGCTGTAGGTCGCGTTACGGCTTTATTATTTTTCAAGCTGTTTCATGAATCTGACCCGTCTACAAGCGAATGCGTTCTAAAAGAACGGTAGTAATTCTCGATTTCAACGTGGGCGCCCTTGTTTATGAGGCAGCCAACCCTCAAGCAAGTGTGAGGCAAGTACAAGATTCGGAAAGCTCCGTAAGCACTATGCGGAGGGTGATGAAGGAGTGCAATTTCTACTCTCACCACGTGTGCTTTACGCTTCATTGGAACATCAATAAATGCAGGTAAAGTGCCTCTAGCGGCCAGTCGCGCGGTAATTTTCCGTGCATTTGCGGGCTTATTTCACTCTCGGAAAACATTTTTAGGTATCACGTATTGAGCAAAAGAAAGTTGTATCGGAAGTTTTTCATGTCGCCCTACAGTTTTCTCATTGAAACGTTTCTTCTTATTATAATATTTGAGAATTTCAATATTTATTTAATTCTAATTGTCTAATTAGGCGGAATGTAAAAAAAATAATAATTTGAGTACCTCCGAGTGACGGCAAACAACATTACCTTGGGTCTGTCCAGCTACGTGACATTCGCATACTTTAAGCCCCCGCTAAAGTCAGCTGGGACACCCTGTATAAAGATGATGATAATGCTAAAGGATTACATGCATCATCACGCAAAAAGTCGTCGTAGTCGAGAAGACCAAAATACGGGTTCAAGAGGAATGGTCGACTGCGCAAATAATAAAAACACGTAAGATGGTGCTCACATTTACGTCAAATTTCTCAGGGAGGTCATTGAAAGCAATGTAAACGAAAGGCTTCGAAAACTACATTCTGTACGTTCCGGTCTAGGTGGGAAGCGAACCTGGGCCTCCGGGTTGCGAGACGAGTACGCCTCTCTACAACACGGCGGCACCACGGTTATGGCTGACTCTAGGTGTGCCAAATGCTTGTATTAATACTCGTGGAGGGGGCGACTGTGTACGAACGCCGCAAACTCGTCAGCGAGTATCCCTTCACGTGTGCCATCTGCTTCGAACATATCGTGAGGATGGTAATATCCATTCTTGCTGATTAAAGGTGGGCCTAGTGCGCGCATCGACGCCGGTGGAGAGATTCACGCTGTACGAACGCATGCAACTCGTCAGCGGCGATCCCAACACGTGCGCTCTCTTCTTCGACCCCATCGTGAGGGTGATAATATGCTTTGTGTCCAAGGAAAAAAAAACATAATTTCGCTATTTGCGCCCTACTACGTTGTCGAACGTTTCAAGCGTATAGAGCTCCACACATGTCGAAAACATCGATCGAAAACAGTTCCCCAAAGCGACTATAATGCTTTCGCATTCCCCCACGTAAGCACACGTGGGGGAATAGCTGTCTATGACGAATTTGACAGCTATTGATGAAGCCGAAAACAATACACGGCCGTCATCGTTTATTCATGCAACGATCGACATCAGAGTTGAGTCGAAGTTTTGCTTGGCGGAGTTCATGAACAAATGACGATGATCATGAGTAGATAATGACAGCCTCATTGCAATAGAATGACGGCGATGTAACATCCACGCCATATGACGACTGCAGCATAACGACAGCATGACGACGCATAACAGCATACACCATAACGACGATTGTGAATAGTATGACGACCAGAGCACGACAAAACCCAATTTCAATCAGCTGGTCATGCCCGTAAATTATTCTTAATCTACCATATGTATTATTATGCTCTCTCCTTTAATCACACTTAGTGCTGAATTAGTCACGACAAGGTCGCTTCAATACCTATACCATATTGAGCCCGGCCCAATGCGCCCCCCCCCCCCTCCCCCAAGAAAAAGGAATTGCGGTGCATCGGTTATTTCAATATAATTGTGGACGTTAATATCATTAGCTATTTTTATTATACTGAGTATATATTTGATCACACCTTTATATGCTATGATGAGGTAGTAATGGTGAATATTACCTCACTACCCTCTCTTAACAACCACTCCATTAACTGCCTCACTGGTAGTTATGACTACGGGTAAGGTAGTTATGATTCCTATTGTACTTCCTAGCGACGTTACCATTACAACTTTCAATAATGAATCATTATGGGCACACAAACAGATAAATGTAGAGGCGATCTCGCATCGTTAGAAGCCTGAGTGAGCCTGAATTCTGTAGCAGACTGAGTGAGCGAATAAAATTGTTATATTTCTTTTCATAATGCCCTGCTTTTTCAATAAAGAATGTTTGATAATGGGCATCGTAATCACAGATTCTTAGAAATATTCTGTATGCTAGGATGAGAACATTGCTTTTTATTATTGTGAAAAAGCCCTAGTGTTATTCCAGAGTAATAATTAAAGAAATATTGAGTATTCAATTCGATTCGACTTACATCTTTGCTGTTCGATTTATGTTCGGTTACCTCTTCAAGGATAACATTCGTGCACCCCAGATATGCTATAAGAAACAGACTACCTATGCCAAACCACAGGTGGTTTGCAACCCAAACTTTACTTTGTGACAGAATGAATTGCGACACAAGAAATGGGCAGTTGGGACCGCTAGATGATTAAGCATAACAGTGTGACATCAAGAAGTTAGAATGCACAGAAAGTCATCACCTCAAGCAGGGCAGAATAATGGGCATGAATAGTACCATCACGATGGTCTTGACTCATCTAGAAGTATGCTGTACAGGAAGGAAGTGTTCTTACAAGAAGGAACCTTTCGTGCGCAAGTTTACCTTTGCCTATTATTTTTGCAGCAGCATCATTTCCATCAGCTCGACGACAACGCAAGGCACACGCCAAAGAACCAAGTGATCTCCGGAACAGCGCGGCCACTACCCAGTCATTATGTCATTCATTTTTATTTGAAGGCCATATACTGCCCCGCAACACCTGAATAATTGGAGACGACCTAACGAACCTCGCGTCCCCATATTGGTGTCCTGATCGTCAATCGAACACGAAATTTCTCGTGCTGGATGTCACTAGTAACCCTGCAAGCACTGGCATCTCGGAAGCCGTAGGTATGGCAGGGCCCACAATCGCACGCCCGCACTGCCTCAGCTTCACGACATTCATCGTTTTTCTGTGTCCCAAATTTTGGAAGACAGCAATTACGTCACCAGGCCGACGGTACATCTCGACCTAAGGCTTGCCCAACCGGTGCGACGGCAAATGATGCACGAAGAATCGAAGTTGATGTGAATTGAATGCTGTTTTTTTTTTACCTGCCAAAACCTCGATTTCATCATGAGGCACGCCGTAGTGAGGGACTGTGGACTAATTTAGACCACCAGGGGATCTTTAACGTGCCCCCAATGCTCGGGAAAAGGGCGTTTTTGTCATTTCGCCTCCATCGTAATGTGGCTGCCGCTGCCGGGATTTGACACCGCGAGCTCGTGCATTGCAGCGCCCCCCTCCCCCCCCCCCCCCCCCCCCCGACACAGTAGCCAATAAACCACACCGGGAGGTGTGGCACACGAACACCCCGCTTCGCTTGTCTTCTGCTGGCATGGATGTGTCCCGTACGGTGCCTACTAGCGTCGCATCTATGTCAGCGCTATGGGCTGTGCTGACGCTTCCACCGCTTTAGTGGTCTGTCGTTACACTAACAAAATTTGTTGCTGGGCTAGTTGGTTCATGCTAGTCACTCATTGCTGGTACTACTGGTAATATATACAATAAAAATTAGTTGGGAATAGCGCTTGTCCAGTGCGTCGGTGTTTTCTAATGGTCACGATACTACATGCCCTTGAGCGCTGCGCGTCGCCAGTGCCCGCGCATTTACGTGGTCTTTTCCTGTGTCGCCTAAAGAGCGGCATAAAAACCAGCAGCCAAGGCATTTGACATCACTGCGACTCTGCCTTACCGGATCCCGTTCATACAAGTATGTACATGCGATTTGACCAACACGCCGCAGTCAGTCTCTACCACTCGGGAGAGGGACACACGAGAGACGCTCCATAATTTCCCTACTAATGAGGCCTTATCCAACACGGACTGAGCAATGCTGCCGTAGTCGTGCAGGAGCTTCCAATGCGTCGACTACGCTGCCCACAAATAACAGCAGTTCACCCGTACTTCAGACACTGCAGAACAGCCAGGCGTGTACGCTCGATGCCTTGCCTTCCTAACTGCATGCTCTACATCATATCTACAGAGGTGCCATTATGTAGTATATAGTCGCAGCTACTCATATTGCCTATCCAGACTTACTTTATTCTTCGCCACACTTTTATAAATAATCATGGTAACTGCGTAGACCACCGAATGCCAAGAAAGTCCGCCCAGCCAAGCTTGGTTGGCATATTTGTTAGCGATAGCTACCGCAGCATGACAACAGACATGGTGAATATTTCTGTGACGAACTCAGCCCTCAGCCACCATGGTGGCGCTTGCCGAAATAACGACAGTTTTATTCAGCCTTAAAATGTGTTCAATCACCAGGCGCGATATGCGTAACCTCGTAGAGATACCGCACCACGGCCTAAATGGTGAGTTAATCGTTAGGGCGCCAAGGGTCGAAATAGATGGCTTGCACGAGTGCTTGTAGCTTTTCAGGCTTACGTCCGTGGAGTAATGGTTATAAAAACTTCTTGTTGGGTGAGTTGGTGTATATTAGCAATCAATTTTATAAATGCGCAAGCAAAGGAACACAGAGAGAGGACAGGCGCAGACCATAGCCCGCAGTAAAACATATATAGCTTAGAAGAACGTCTTGTTGGGCGAGTTGGTGCATATTAGTTGGGCTATGACCCTCGCCTGTCCTCGTGCGCTCTCTCCGTGGTTGTTTGCTTGCGCATTTATAAAACTGTTTGAGTAGCGGTTAGAGCACCGAGCTATGCTCTTAGTGAGCAGGCATTCGAAACCAACCACCTAGCATCTTTAATGTGATTAGCATTCTAAGGGCGTGTTCCAGTGGATCAACAGGAACACTTAAAAGTGCCTTGAGAGAGTTATTTTGTGCTGTCCTCAGAGCAGCTGAGCTCGAATGGGCGAGCAGGAGCATTGCCATTGAATTAAATAACAAGAGTAGTTTGGCGACGTTGAGAAGAGTTGGAGCTGCTTTTGCGTGACGAGCGGAGTGAAAAGGAAGTCAGGCGATGCAAACGCGTCATATCATTTTTAATGTGTCAGAATTGGGAGCGTCAAAATGGAGAAGTGTATATGTGAAGTGTGGGAAACCGGTTACGTGGTAGGGGTTTATATATAAGTAAATAAAGAGAAATACGCCAGGCTACTTTTCAAACGGAATGAACTTGAGTAATGTTTCAAGTGTAACACAAAAAGTATATTTTTCGAATGGTTTCGACCGGTGCAGTGGTCAAAATCGTCGAAATATAAACATCTATTCTGTTTACCTTGCAGTATCGCTCGAGTTCTTTATATATATATATATATATATATATATATATATATATATATATATATATATATATATATATATATATATATATATATACACTGCGCCACTGACGGGGTGGTATTCTCCTCACCAGCGTCAGTTGCACTTCGCTCATGGAAGAGGCAGGACGTGGGTTCAGTGAGCTCCAGCACATTTCGCAATGCGATGAAGGCAGTTTAAGTCGTAGATCTGGGAGCTCATGGAAGTGCATCGTAATGTTGGCGCATTTCTTTCGCCAGTGGCTTTAATTGATAGTGTTTCCGTCGGTTTAGCTCACTGTGTGGCAGCAATGGTGGCTGAAAAGCGAAGCTCTCGTGATAATCAACTCGCGAATACACGTTCACTCTCGCACTTGCTCTCAGGGGACATGAAACGTGTCAATGAGGGAAGCAGCAGTGGAACACTTGCTGCGCTACTGCTATGCTCCTCTCTGCTCTTTGCCTCCGTTCCTGTTCAGCCAATGAAATGCATAATTAGGGTACTTCAGGCACTTTCCGGCCGATTATCGGCTATGTCTCTAGCCATTTTTCCACCAAATTGGTTAACGGAAAATGGGTAGTTTATGGTCTAGCTTATGGTATGTGCTTATGGAACAAAATTCTCAACCGACTGTCGGACCAACTAGGTTCACTGGGTATTTGGCACTGGGTGTGTAACTACATGGCTTCATTGCTGATCGCAATAATGTCGACATTCATGATGGGAATGTTTATGCACATCATGCATCACGTCCTCAGCTGATAGACTTTGGTAGCTATTACGATTACACGTGGGATGTTTCTGTGATTGCCAGAAAGCAGTATAATGCGATATAACCTTCATTATTCTGTGCACAAAGTGAGAGCGTGTGATTTTTACCGTTGTAAGGCTTAATGACTCACGAATATTTTGGGTCCTTCAACTGTTGTGAGGATATCATAATTAAAGTGCCTTACCTTTGATCGTGCACCTTGATGCATTCTTCTGGCTGAAGTGCGCATTCTTTGTACTTTTCATATCTGTAGACAGTACCTCGCATACAGTTGCAAGTAGTGTTCTGATATTTGCAGAAACTATGGCCTTGGTCACATTTGCAAGTGAGGCACCCTTTAGACATAGGTGACCTGCAATAGGTAAATTTGTTTGCGTAGTGTTAGTAGTATTTTATTAAAATATCGCTATTACTTGTACAGGTCCTAAAGAATGTCGTACAACAAACAGCTACACCACACTATTACGTTTGTTTTTCTCGAAAATACTGCGTATTAGATCGCTACTAAACAACTAGCCAAATAATTTGCTGTATACTTGAGAATCAAGCAGTTTGTCCACCATAGGATGATCAAAGACGATTTGTTCGACTGCTCAACTGCACGTTGGCTGTAGGAGTTAGCTGGTAATGAAAGATTACCGTCGTCACTTATGAAAGGTGCCTTCTTCGCAAAGGTAACCTCAACATTTGTATTTATAGGCATGCCTTGTTGGGTGCAACGCACACAAGAGACGAAGAGGAGAATGCTTTTGAGACGATGATGTGTCTATGTCACAGCTGACATGCTAGTCCAAGGCCTGCAGAGAATAACTATTGCTCAGAGATTAGCACCGTCACACCAGTTATGCGAAGAAAACGGGAACTGACAAGCGGCCTGGCTTATTCTTGTTCGAAGCAATGCACCACGAGGAAAAGAGACACAATAAGAGGGATCACACGTACACTCCTCTGCCAGACAATGGTATGCATTTTTAGTATATGCTTTTTTGTATCCAGACCAAAGAACATTCTCTTCAACGTATAGTTTAGCTCTAAGATCAAGAAGGTGAATGCCAAAAGGAAATTTTTGATTCTGTTAGCAATCCTTAAACCATAATTTCATTCTATGCGTGCTTGCTGCAGGTTGTAGAAGGTCACATATTATAGTAGTAGCATCATAAATTAAAATAGCGTGCTTTGCTTACGCGTCAAGAAAAATTCCGCATTGTGTGAGGTTCGAAGCACAGTTTTCCTTGTTGTTCTTAGGATAGAAAAGACCATTGTTGCAGTCGCATAGGGGACCGAACTTGCAGGAGGTGTCACGCTCTCCACATTGGCACTTTATGCACGGAAGGTCAACAGCGTGTCGTGGCCTGCAAAGAAGTTGCCCTTGAGTTTTTTTACCGCATACATACGCAGTAAACCTTAGTTTCTAAAAACAGCTTGCTGCAACAATTGCAGGCAGATTTAGAATGTTGTAAACCGCCTACTGTAGGGCCCTCGGGTGAAGTGTAATAACGAACAAACAAAGGAAATAAAGAAATCACGCAAAAAAAAAACAGTTCACAAGAAAACGGACACAAGTAACCAAGAGTCAGTAAAGAGGCGAACCATCGGTCAAGTGCATAGTTTCTGAACATTTGCCTTGTTTTAATAGAACTGCTGCCATGACGATTACCAGTCGCCTTGTAGAAACGTTTACTCTCAACCGACCGCTTCTTTGTTCTCGCCGTTGACCACTTTACATTGTTCATGTATTTCTTGAGGAGCACTAGGTACCCGAAAATAGCCGGGTAATTGTAGGCTATAGACGCAAAGCTTCATCAAAGTCGTTTAAATCACTATAGGAAAAAAAAACAAATTTGCACACTTGCCTCCTGTTTCTTGGTTTTATTCGACATACGACTGAAGTGTTCCGGATGCATTCATTCGTCAGCTTGTTATAGAGAGTGCCATTCTTACAATAGGAAGAACATTCAGGAATAAAGCAATGCGTAGCACTTTTATCGGGGCATGTGCAATTCGCACAGCCGATTTCTTCTGAAATAGAAAAAAAAAAATTCCTTCATTCCAAGCCGGAAAGCCGGAAAGTGGCGGACATGGAACACCATTCTAACGGCAGAATCCTTCATCTGTCATTCCAAGGTTACTTGCGATGATACGAAGCGAAGGGTAGTTATAACTGAGAAATCACAAGGGAAGCTTATTTTTCTGTTTTAGTGAAATGGAGCAATAACGACGGAAAGCAAAATGGTAGTGAATGAAATCATAACTTGAGACAGGTTGGTACGGAAGTTACATCTCCGCAATGCGCATGCGCTGCTTCAGTCAAGCGACTGCCCTGCTATTTCACCAGCCATATACTTGAGTATTTTTACAAGATTAGTTCTTGGGAGGGGGGGGGGGGGGTATTAGCCAGTACCGTACACTGTGGCAGAAGTGGCGGACATGGAACACCATTCTAACAGCAGATTCCTTCATCTGTCACTTCGTATTACTGTTAGTAACAAGTTAACGCTTTGATTTCACATATTCTTCACGCTCACTGCAAGGTTAACTACTACTTACTGTATCCTACAATAGCCTGATTGTTCCTGAGCTCCCAAATATAGTCGAATTGAAAAATAAATACATTTGTTAGTTATTCTTACTACAGCGATTAAAAACAGAATGGTTGCTGGCTGGGCCAGTTGGTTCATCGCAACTTATGTAACGGCGCTGAACATAAGGAAGGGTCTCTATCGGTCTCATTCACCATCCATTCGTTAAGTTTTGTGCTGTTACATAAGGTGCGAAGAAAAACGCTGCGCCAAAATCTATTTTACGATGAATATTGATGCTAATGCGATTAGCATGGAAGCAATGTATAGACACACCATATTGTCACACCAGGGACGCGTCATTTAATATCTGTACATGCAGCCGAAATCCTGTCTCCCACTTTCCCCTGAACACGCTGCGCCACTGCCGCGAAGTCGGCGCCTCCCATGTGTGTGAATATTTATTCCGACAACATTCTTTGAACATATATGACGTTGCTTCGATTCAACGTATCACTGGATAAATTCAAAACAATTTTTCTCATTGGCGAGCATTACATAACCAGTGGCACCAGCCCACTGAAGCAAAAGGGGCATCAAAGAGGTTCTTCGAAGAACGGCTCATACCCAGTAACCGAGGTTTGCAATCAAAAAGGTTCATTCAGGAGCACCACATTACCGGCGGCACAATCCCAGGGATCGAAGTTGTCGCCAATAGGGCTTAATGAGGAGAGGAACGTACCCAGTGGTTTATACAGAGTTACCCAAGTTGGAGTGAAGGAGGTTCAATGAATAGTGATGCATATTCGGTGTCACACACAGGGTGACCCAAGTTGACTGGATGGTTGGCTTCGAACCGGGTTCCCTGAGCACAGCAGCCTTATTCTCCATCCATAGGTTTTGGGTTACGCATTAGCACAAGTAAGCGCGAAAACGGCCAGATACATAAACAGACCGACGGATAGGCAGAATGGCAAATTGTCAGATAGACAGCGGAAATTGTGTGGTGGCAAAATAATACCAGTAAAAATACTATTCACATTTCTATCTATATTATGGAATTTGTATCAAAGGTGTGGTGGATTTTTCACATAGGTGAGTAGTGTGTGGTCACCGTGTTGAGTCAAAATTGACACAAATTGACCATCCAAACAATTTCATTTTTTGAATTGGCAGGCATGTTTCAAGAGAAATTATGTGGAGAAGGTAATGGCTAGAGATCGAGATTTGGCCAAAATGAGTTTTTCCTGATCGTGTCTATTTAACAATTCAGCAGTGACTATGGGTCTGGAAGCATTTCAGTTACTGCCTATAAATAATAAGTTTAAGACACCGAAGACGCTTATACGTAAAAAAATAAACTGGTTGGAGTTATTAATGCTGTCAACCTTCCTTGGAAGCTTCACCCAGTTTGCGGTATGTCTCCATGCATCTATCTATCTATCTATCTTTCTATCTATCTATCTATCTATCTATCTATCTATCTATCTATCTATCTATCTATCTATCTATCTATCTATCTATCTATCTATCTATCTATCTATCTATCTATCTATCTATCTATCTATCTATCTATCTATCTATCTATCTATCTATCTATCTATCTATCTATCTGTCTGTCTGTCTATCTGTCTGTCTGTCTGTCTGTCTGTCTGTCTGTCTGTCTGTCTGTCTGTCTGTCTCTGTCTGTCTGTCTGTCTGTCTGTCTGTCTGTCTGTCTGTCTGTCTGTCTGTCTGTCTATCTATCTATCTATCTATCTATCTATCTATCTATCTATCTATCTATCTATCTATCTATCTATCTATCTATCTATCTATCTATCTATCTATCTATCTATCTATCTATCTGTGTCTCTGTCTAAAGTTTTTCCCGCCAATAAAGGTCACTGGATAGTCCCTGTCCAAATGGATAGAGCATCGGACTGTAATGCTGTGGAAACCGGGTTAAAATAACCATACAAAAATGACATTTGCAAAGAGCAAGGGTAAGAGTGCCACACTGGGTATGTGGCGCTCTTCAATGAATCCCTCTGACGCAAATATTGGTCACAGCGTACGAGCCGCCTTCCCTAATAATAATTATGTAAGCCATACATTCAGCAACTACGTACAAACCAAAAAGTATATTGCAATCACGTTAAACTCGGTAATTTCTCTAAAAGAGAGATGCAGCTTCAATTTTATTTCTTGAGGGCACTCTATATGCAAGAAATAACACTAATTTCAGTTTGTTGTGTTTGTATGTGCATATATATATATATATATATATATATATATATATATATATATGCAGGGTTTAGGACTTTGGCTGATATTGATCTTGATAGTAAGCAGATGCGCAAACTGGGGAATGTGCCAGGAGGCGGGCAGTTACATGCACTTATCCGGGCAAGTATGAATCGCAGAACTAGAAGTAGGTGAACCTACGAATACTCATGTATTGTGTAACAGGGAGTGAAATGTTTGTTCCAAACTCTTGACACACTTTCTCTTGCTGATCCCTCATGAAATATGGCAAGTCTATCGGTGACAGCTCGACGCCTCCACGGCTTTCGTTCTTGAAACCTTGAAAGATAAGATCCAGGAAGTGGTCTACCGAGAAATTATTTATTGCCGCATTACGATGTACTCCCAAACACTTTCAGTATTTTTCTTGGAGCCTGCGCCAATTACTTTCAATTTATTTCGCGGTATTTATTATATAGTGTAAGCTGTGCTATATATAGTCTCAGCTTTACTATCGAATATACTTTGTAGAATATTTATTGTCACGCGGATACAGAAATCACCCGAAACCATAGTATTATTACGATACCATCGACAGGTGGTAAAGAGACGAGCATTTGCGGGAAAGACGAGAAAGTGTCTGGGCTTTTTGCGCGAGCGGGTATCTTGCGGTATGGCGGCAGTGTAAATAGTGTAAACAGCATTTTTGTGTTTGTCCACACGTAACGTTTTGGTGGAGGTTTTCGATCGCCGTCCTCGCCACGATGCTTCACATCGGTCTGTACAACAAGCTTGTCACTAAGCCTCCCGGTGAAGAGACTGCTCAAGTCGTCACTGCTGGCCACCTGGTGTGTTCTGTGTCCTGGAGGGACGTGACGTTGACGAATGGATCAACCTCCATGAAAGCGTCAGTGCTAATGACAGGTGTCACCCAACAATTATGCTTGCCAATGTCATCTTTTAGCTACATGGCACGCCACGCGTGTTGCTCCAAACGCACGAAGACGAGATAGCCAGCTAGAACACTTTCAAAGAAAAGCTACGCGAACTGTTCGGCTACTCGTTCATAATGTTGTCGCGAGAAAGGCTCTTGCGACTCGTGTTCAGACATCTACAGAGACGTACGTTTCATACATCCAAGACGTCTTGGCTCATTGCCGCAAAGCTGACGACACAATGTCGCTAATACACTAAACGGAATCGCGGACGACGCTTTCAAGTTGCTTGTTTTCGGCAACGTCTCGACTATCGACGTCATCAACATAAATGTCGCAGTTTCGCCCGAAAGGCGAAGTATCGATTGCGATAGCAAATTAGGGGACAGCTAGCTATACGAAGGAAGGGTAGTAGTTTTATCGACCACATAACCTTGTAAACATCGGTATACTAACTAAATTAACAGCATAGTGTCACGCTCACTCACTGTCGAAACTCACACTCACTATCACAAACTCACTGTCGAAACGCTAGGGTGAGCATGCGCGAGAGCAGCAGTGAGAGAATTAACCCATCTATGATTAACCTTCGTGCTGCGTCTGGCATCAACGCGAACTCAGCAGCGAAAACACAGCGCGCGTCGCACATTGCCGCGTTGCAGATGGTTTCACGATACAGCGGCTACGGGCGGGCGCGCGCCGCCATCGGGACCACCCGGAGTAGTACGCGTGCCCCCGCCCTACCCTCCCCTCGGATGCTTGCGCGTGTCGACATAAAAGAGGAATTCATAGACTTCATGAACAACAGTGGAGTCAAAGAGGACTACAAAGACGAACAGTTAGGCAGCTCTAGTTGCTTCCACTAAAATTACTGAGCTAGAATTCTTTCCGCTTTTCTCGAGAGCAGTAAATTTTCCTTGATAGCTCTCCTTCCTTTTTCTTCAGCTTAGCTGATAGACAGAGGTTTTTTCTAGTAAGTAAATCAGGGACCAGCAACAGGTTGAACGCTCAAGCGGATATGCGATAAGTCTTGAGCCTAACAGACCGACGCATTGATTTGCTTGTATCGAGAAAGAAAATACATATTTCTCAATAAAAACACGATTACGCAATTTCTTGTCAAAAATAATCTTAACAAGCATTTTTTTTTATCTCTGTGCTATGTTCAACGTATTTTCCATTAATGCAAATGTGAATGTATCTGCACCATTGAAAAAAGTACGTTTTCAGAAGGCTTATAAAAGTGTGGCTCATGTTAGACGTCGTGCTACTAAATGGATCACACACTAGACACACTGCACCAAAGCAATGAACGTATGGCGTGTTGGTGTAGTGAAAAGCCTGCAAATACTGAGGTGTACGACGCAAGCACAAGACGGCGCTAGCTGTAAACGAAAATACTCTTGTTGACATTTCACGTTATATAGACTCTACCACACTTATTGGCGGTAAACAAACACGCAAGGAGTCAGCAAAAACAGAGAAGCTACGGGAGCACCATGGCTATGAAGAAAATGCGGTAACAAATACAATGCCACATTCAGCTGTGCATAGCCGAGAATTTGTCAATTTGTGTATCAATAGCTTGATAACCTGCAGGCGTCACGAAAAAAGTACAGGGAAATTATTGATTTGTAGGATATCGACAAACAATCACGCTCATTTGTGCGTAACACAAGTACCCGCCTGCCAAAGACAAATATTCTTTATCCATGTATCCCAGGCTTGAAGTTGGTTAAAGTTCATCTGTTTTTGTTGATGCTTTGCGAGTTCGTTTATTGCCACCAAGTCTGCTACCACGTTTTGTATAGTTTTTCATTCAATAATATTTTAGTTGACTGTTTAACTTCATGAAGCTAAAATATAATCTGTCATGTGTGCGAAATTGTACAATATTTGGTTAACATGAAGATCAGAAGTTTAGATTGAACAGTAGGGGAATTACACTAGACAGTTGAAATAAAATACTGGCTTTTGTGGGAAATGAGTGAACACCACCGAAAAAAATATGAAAGAAGAAGTTTCTACGTATGATTATATGCACAAGTTTTAAAGTCGATATTTTAGTGTCTCCATATATTTTAAGAATCGCCTTGGACAGACCAAATGGTTAGTGGTAGAAAGCTGTTGCATGAACTACTCACCTGCAGAATTGTTATTAAATGCATGGGTGACCTTGAGGGCATCAATTATTATCAAAATTGAAGTAGATAGCTGAAGAAGGCTCATAGCTGTTCACTTCTTCCCAAGGCTGAACTTCCAACAAAAAGGTTTTTCGGGCATTGTGAAATCGCGCAGTTTAATAATGCAGTGATTGCTGCGATATGTTATGTTTTATTTCTTTCAGTTCAAAGAGGAGAAGTTGTGAAAACTTGGCGAAAAGAGCAATTTCGTGAATATCCTTTTATTTCACGCCCTTCCCCTTCCCCCCCTCCGCCATCTGGTTCCCAAGGAAATCAAAGAAATAGGAGCGTACAGTAATAAATAAGGCCTCTTTTAACTTGGTAAGCTGTGAAGTTATGTGCGCAGGCGTCCATGTCTGTTACGTGAAAAAACGTCGCAAGTGAATCTGTTGGAGAAATATTGCCATGTTTTATTATCTTTCCCGGTCACCGTCTTTCACCGGCTAACAAACTGTAGACGTCATGATTCAGCGCAACACGCGCATATTTCGATGGGTAGTTTCTTGAGTGGTAAAGAAATTTAATTATGGCGTTTTACGGGCCAAAACCTCTTTCTGATTATGAGGCACGCCGTAGTGGAGGACTCCGGAAATTTCGACCACCTCGGGTTTCTTAACGTGCACCTAAATCTATGTAAACGAGTGTTTTCGCATTTCGCCCCCATCGAAATGCGGCTGCCGTGGCCGGGATTCGATCCCGCGACTTCGTGCTCAGAAGCGTAACACCATAGCCACTGAGCAACCACGGCGGCTCTAGAGTGTTGTTTGTTGCCTATGTGGGGGTCGCCGAGCCTTGTGTAATGAGACTGTGTGTGTGACGGGAACAGTGATGCAGGTTTAGTGATGCTCTTACCCCAAGCGAGCACCAAAAGTTCACGGTAGCTTCATTGAGCGGTGCAAATACAGCAGACGCGTTTGATCCACCGATGAAAATCGCTACCTTCCTGCTCGAGTAGTAGTAGTAGTAGTATAGTTTTCTTTTGGTCTACACAGGTTGTCCACGTTGTCGATTAGCTTAACTCACTATTTATGTGCTCGTAGTCATGATGCGCTCGTGGTCGTTGCATAGTCGTCACTCCAGCTTTGCCCTCCGATTCTTGTCACGCGGTCATCGTCATCCCATCTTCGTCACACAGCCGCGATAAATTTATTGTCCCACCACCATCCTGATGCCGTCAAGGTCATTCAACAGTCATTACAGCTTCGTGATCTTACTATAGTCATGCCGTCGTCGTCACTCCTACTGAAATGATGTGGCCCAAGTTGTGCAATAGCTAGGCCGGCTCTGGATTTGGTCGGGGTCGTGATGGCATCGAGGTTGGTGCATCGTCTTTCTTGCAGCTTTGCCATTGACTCTTATCATTCCATCATGTCACGCCATCGTCGTCATACAGTCGTAATGCATTCGTTCTCACACCGCTGTCGTGAAGCTATCGTGGTCGTTCCATCATCGTCACGCCAGCTTGGGTGTCCGACTCTCGTCATGGCGATGCCGTCGCGCCACCGTCATCATACACGCTATGACATAAGTCGTCACTACGCCATTGGCATAATGCATTCATTTTATCCCATTGTACTTATGCCATTGTCACGCCATTATCGTCATTCTGTTGTCATCGTACAGTTGTCCAGCATACGTTGCCATATCGTCGTCGTGATGCCATTATGGCATTTTCATTGTCCTAGTTCTAATTTAGTTATCCGACTCTCGTTGTGGTTTGGTCGTCAAGCCATCGTCGTCATAGAGCTGTCCTCACGTTGTCATTTTATCATCAGTACTTCAATACCGTCATCGCACTACCTTCATGCCATTGTCGTCATACCGCCTTCGTCATTCCATCCAAATTAATTCTTCTTCATTCTGTTGTAATCATATTGTCATCGTTCATTCGTGACTGTGGCAGCTGATCATGGCGTCGTCGTCGATGCATGGTAGTGATGCCAATGTCGTTATTCCACTGTCGTCCTCCAATTATTCTCATCCAGTCGTCCTCACGCCATCATAGTCGTACAGGCTTCAAGGTACAATCAGCATCTCGCCATTGTCCTCATAAACCCGTCGTCATCCTATTATCATCATACCGTTGTCATGCTATCATCTTGCTTGTGTCGTAGGTATTCAGCCGTCGTCAGGCACTCGTTGTCACACCTTCGTCGGGAAGATGTTGCGATTGTTCCATCGTGGTCATTCTAACTTCAACATCTGACGGTCGTCATGCCGTCGTCATCAGCACTTGTCATCACGCAGTCGTGCCCACACCAGTGTGACCATGCCTTTGCGATCCCGCTGTCGTTTTACTATCCTGATCACTTCAGTAACATCTTACTGTTGCCATGTCGTCACCGTCATTCCGGCGTCGTCGATCAAGAGACGTCATTCCTGGTTCGTCACTATATCGTAATCATGCCGGCGTCATTCACTGTTGATTATATTGCCATTGTCACCGCATCGTCGTTATGGCGTTGTTGTCATACATTTTGTACTATCGTGTATCCAATGTCACACCGTCGTATTCATGCGCCGTGGTCGCACCATCGACTTCATCCCAACTTCATAATCTGGTAGTCGTCACGCTGTAGTCGTCAAAAACTTGTCACTCTCAATTGGTTATATGTCGCCGACGTGACGTGGTTGTCGTGATAGCATCGTCACGAGCTCCCAATGTGGTGATGCCGGCGTCGCTTCTCCGCCGACATCGCATTTTCATGGTCGTTCCATCGCGACATTGCGTCGGTGTGATACAGTCGTCGTCATGGCACCATCCTCATGGCCGACCATCAGAAGTGGTTGCCATGCGAAAGTGTGGCGCTACCGGAGTGCGCGCATGTACCCAGGCAACGGAAGTCTCAGAGTGACCACTACAGATGTTTGATAAACATGACTTCCGGAATACGGTGTGCCCTTGAACTGTTGGAATGCTAATCGCAACACCGTTGACTTTCACTGCTAGATGAGTTGTGCCATAATTTTTAACGAGGAGGGTATAGCCAGGATTACTTATTTATCTTTCCGGTGACAATCATTCACCAAGCAATAAAAGGAGTATTAATCGTTCTCCCTCAGCGCAAGACGTGCCTTTCTTTACCGGAAGTTTATAAAGCATTTCCATTGGTTCCATTGCGTATATCTGTTGTTTATGTTGTCGCCGAGCCTTGCGTATAGATTGCTCACGCGGCGCGCATAGTGGTTTACATTGTAGGCGAGCATCTGCGATTACGTTTGAAGGTTCGTTGATCCATGTACAAATACTGGAAGCACCAGATCCACAGATCAGATTATTAACAATGGACGCATGTGTTCACCACTTTTGTTCTACCCGCATGTAACTTGTTATGGCCGGCACAGTCTCGCCGAATAAAGTTTTTGTTTTGCAATACGGCTTCGTGCCACGAGGAACTTTTCATTGTCCCTACAGTGACATTATTCTATAACTGATTAATGTACTGTTACAGTTGAACTTGAGTAGTGTAACGGAAAACACAAACAACTGGATGAAAGAAACGGGACATGTACTGCCTATTTTCTCTCTCTCTGTTTTCACGTGAAACGTCTTTCAGTTCTATCCAAATAGGATGTCATGTCACTTGCTAAAATCATATGTAACGAAAGCATTCAATGATATTGTCCCTTATATCTTTGTCATCGTACTTCCCACGAACCTTACTTTGATGACTTTGTGTAACGGAAAGAAACTATTTATTAGATAAGCATATGTCTAGTGCACAGATGGCGCTGCTGTACGACGTATAGAGCTATCAGAGTTTAATTTTGCCCCTCGCTCCGCGTTCATTGTGGCATAGCTCTAAGGTACGTTTGTTGATCGGAGCGGGGAGTAATAATGTCTCAAAGAGCTGGCTCTTGTCATAGCAGGTATACTTCATCAAATTCAGATCTGTGCTTACTATGACTTATAAGGATTATGAGTGCCCGATTTGTTCAAGAAGTTTTACGGCCGGCCAGCTATGGCTCCCTGCATTTGGCCCATAAAGTCCAGAAATCACGCGAGGAGCCTTTAGCAGCAAAACAGAAGCATATCAATTCGCAACCACCACCTTTGACCATGGCAAACCCACTATGAGAGAACGACTGCAATATTAGAGCAAGGAACCCCGCCTAGCTGTATCATAAGTTAAAGATGTAAACATTGTGATGCGAGAATAATTGTCACTTGCTTATTTGTTCACGTTGTTTGTGTACCCTAATGTTCATCGAATCCCAGCAGCGCGCGCGCAATATAATTTAACTACCCCACTGCCGCTGTCTTCAAGATGCAGCCAATGAATTTTCTACTCTCCTACACACGTAGCAAAGAGTGCTCCAAGCTGGCGTAACCAGCTTATTTGGTAGAGAAACTTCTCTTTAGCTACCATCTTCGTCGCCTCTCCTCTTCCCTCAGAGATGGGATGCCATAGACGTTTGCATTTAGAGAAAACACTTTATGTACACAATATTTACAGCAACAGCTGTTTGCACTTAGTCTGCCGTATCAACTCGCCATACTCGATAGTGCGTAACACAGTTCGTTCGAACACAGTTCGTACGGTTACGCTGGGACCAGCGCCTTAACTAGGCAGAGCCAAAAGTTCAGAGCACTTTTCCGGTGCCTGGAACCCGCTTGAGAGGTCGGGAGCCAGGTTTTATCCCTTCAGTTGCTTCTCCCGAATCCTCTCACGGCAAATCACAACACCCCAGCGACCTGATTGGGTCAACTGGGCTGTCACTAACTGAACCGGCTCTCTCTCTCACCTTCTCCCTGCGTTCCTCGGAACATTCAGAGAGATAGAAGGAGATAAATAAACCGCAAAAGAACAAATAAACAAACAACATCCCAACCATCCTGATCTGCGACACGTACGGGAAAGTCTCCCGACATTTTGAAGAACACTTACGGGGAAGGAACATCTGCGTCGCCCCATCATCGCACCTTAATTAAAACCATCGCGTACTTCGTGCCGCAACGGGCACCCCTGCCGAAGCGCACCCACCGATTCACCATGTCGTCTTCTGCCTGGTTTGTCTTTTCCGGCGGGCCCATAAAACTATAAGTGCAGCGATAGACTGTGTCTACGCTGCCAGCCTGTCTTTCAAGAGACCGCGCATCGGGTCACCGATCTCTCTGGCTTTGAAGTTGGCCCTTTGTCCCCTAGGCATTCCCATTGACGCCCTAACGACGCTTTGTCCGTGGTCCGCCTCCATCCGCGCTTCCGGGCCAAGGGGACCCCAACGTCGCACCCTTTCCCACATTTCTAGACCGCCCGTGCGGCAGGTTACGATGCCCCAAGGAGGCGACGCGGGCTCTCTGCGGCCAAAGAGCGCCTCCTGATTCACTAACCAAGCGCCCCGCTGGTTTTGCTCTCGGCGAAGCCCGAAAACGGCCATCTCCCAACATTCTGGGGCGACATTACTTCTCAGCCCCCATGCCGTTTGCCAACATCCCTTACACCGCCTATCAATTTTTTTTACTTCTACTGTCTATGTCTAGCTACGCACATGTACTCATTTGCTCCCACTTTTGTCACTACGCGATGTATGCAAACATTGACATGCTGATAAATGGGTCATCGAAAGGAATGGGCAGGAAGGTGACCGAGCGCGGATATTCACGTGAAGCTTCATTGCGACATTGTGCGGCAGGCTAAGTATTATAAGATATCTGACCTACAATTTAGGGCTAATCAGCACACCTATGTTCTGCGTATAAAGAAATAATTCGCGGCATGAAGAAGTGACATAGTACGATGCCTCATAACTATCGGCTCAGCCTATATGTAAATAATAGAACGCATAGAACGAATAGACAGGTTAAAGTAATGGAATGGAACGTCAAGGAGAATACGCAGAATGGGAGCTTGAATCACCGCATGTTTATTCATGCGTTATTCTACGACAAAAAAAATAACAGTTGCGAGACGATGTGACACAGATCACTTTATTTTCATTTCTGTAGGCATTCGTTCTAGGATAGGTATGAAAATTGGGGCACCTAAAATTGATCTTCAATCGGCCACTTAGGAAGGGTGTGACATGTAATATTGCTCTAATGGCGCCCAAGCAAGCTTCTAAAAACAGAAGATTGAATTGTGCCAAGATCGTCTTACGGATACGGAACATCGTCGCAGAGCTGGGAGAACCAAGCAGGAGCGTCAACAAGACAGCAAGTAAATCGAGAAGTACGGCCTTCTATCGCTGCTTCGAAAAGTTATGAGATTTGGCAACACTTCTTACAAGTACTAATATAAACAGACATGCAGAAAACTCATAGCACAAGCATGTTAATGCGTTCAGAAAGTGCGTTTATTTGCAGAAAGCGCGTAGTACTTTACGTACTGACATTACATGAAATCTTCCCGTTTTGCCATTTCTCACACAGGTATAAATTTGCTTTTTATGCACGTAATAAATATTCAATAAACCTTTATCGGGATGCGTTCTGCCAGGCAAACGCTTCACAATAATTTGAAAGCTCATTGCCCGGCATTCGCGATCTTTTGTTTGTTGAACGTTAACGGGCACTTCATTTCTACGCTCGATATCAACACAAAACACACAAGGACACAACCACAAGAAATTTTTATAACAGCACTTAATTAACAATTGACCTTAAAAGTTCCGAAAGAATAAAATCTGTAGTACCTGGTGAGACATGTCAGAAGTAGAATACAGAGTTACTTCACGCAGAAAACCTGTGTTGCACTGTTTTTATAGTGCTGTAACATACGAAATCACGCTAGGTTCTGCTACGGGAAAAAAGTTCGCCTGAATATATATAACGCCTATAAAAGATGTGGAAGTATTTAATTTGTCAGATTTCTTAAAAAATGATAGCGGGGCCAATGACTGAAATACTATTCAAGTTATTGTATTTCACCGAAACGGAAAGCATCAGATTGAAGAGCTGTTCACCCATTTTTAAAACGTTTGCATAGTTTGCTGTGTACCTGCTGATGAAAATACGATGCCAAGTGTGGCGTACCTTCTCATCGTAAAAGTTTATAGAGGCCAACCTCCTAATAAAGACTTGCCTATTTTGTCGTACATTGGCGGTCTTTGCTTTCTCTTGGATCCAGCTCAGGTACAGCTTTAAAATTTTTGAATCGGCCTGGCAGACCATAGTTGCGTCACTAATGTAGGAAAGCATGCTGGTTCGAAATTTGAGACCTTTCACATTCTCGACCAGCAAAGTTTTTTCTTCAGTGCTTGAAGTGGACGACAGAAGTCTCGTTGAAACTCAAGGGCGAACACAGCAGAAATGACTTTATTCTCACATGAGAAGTTAAGCGAAAGAAATTTGACTGGGTACTCATTTACGTAGGGTATGTTTTACGCTACACTTTATCAACAAGGGTTGCTCAAGAACGTCTTTTCCGCGGTAATGTATACTAGAACAATACCTCCAGCAATGAAGTAAGCTAGCGACGTCACCTAGCTGAGTTATCTGCAGTAAAATGCTAGAAGCCACCTAGTACAAAAGTGGCACGAATCATTTATGCAACTTAGCATCAATTTACTCGCATAACTGTTATCGTTACGTGTACTGCCTTCTCAAGAAATTGTCCGAGTAGCCCTTACTAGGCATATCCATAGCCGGAGGCGCATGTGCATTGGGAATCTTGTGCAGTCCATGGCGTCTTCTCACGTTGGACCACTAATGCATACCATGTAATGTACAAGGTCCGCTGTAGCTTGTTGTAGTAACTATCATATCGGCCGGGAAAACATAGATGGCATCTACTCATTTATAGCAACCAGTATCGCACTGAGGTGTAGTCAAATGTATAGACGGACTATTACACGTGAACAATAACAGTAACATATGTTGTATTACTTGCGGAAAAAAGGGGAGTCCTTAGTTCATGTACAAGTGCAAGATATTTTATTTATTTCCAGTGCACGGCAATGAAGACATCGATTGTACAAGAGCGGTTTCAGAACTAAAAGAAATTAAACACAAGAAATCCCATCGGCAGCAGTATTCTCAATACATAAAAATAAATGGCCGCACTTCTGTGGGCATTGCAGTACGTTTTCTTGCTGAGGAAGCTTCGGACGCTGTTAAATCTACAGCGGGGGCTAGCAATCATATTTTTACCTGTGCCTTGTTCACAGCTGGCAATCGCACACTGTGTGCTGTCTTCAAACAACTTTATCCAATCTGCGTACAAAATAAGAAGGACGACCATTTCAGCGCAAGTACAACCACATTTTAATAAGACAGTATTTGAAGTACAACCAGAATGTTAAACTATAATGGATAATGTGCGCAAGACGATCCATCTCGCAAATAGATTCGTGTATGCAGTACTAAAAACACATTGCAATTATTCTCGGCCCTTAAACACATTTGCTTAGTGTCATGGGGCAGCTGGAAGTGGCGGTAAAAGATAGGTTTAGCTGGGGGCGATATTCGACGCCACATATTGAAATATATCTAGTACGCAGGAAGGCTTTAACGAAGAAACGCTTGACCTATTTGAACAAAATTTCCGGTGTGGGGAGAGAAATATAAACTATACAGAGTGTAGCAAGCTGGATTTTAATTTGTAGACCAAAATTTATTACAACTGCCAAAAATTTATAATTTTTCAAGAAGCTTATGCACGTAGGTTACAAATCCGTAACTCGGCAGCAAGAACACATGTCACATTACAGTAAACAGCCTATGTTAGAGATTATAAGGTGGGCAAGTCTGATTTAGACATTTTCAGCTTATGTGCTTTTCTTATAACGTTTACGAAGGGTCCTACTCACAAATAAGTGGTATTGTTCATTGTGGTGTGTAACACTTCTATTTGCACCGATATAAATTTATTGTGAGGTGTAGTGACACAATCGGGGGATGATAAAAATTGCTTACTTGCACAGTTGTAAGTTGAATAGTTTTTTCAATTCCTATTTTCACAGGTTTTTTGTACGAATGGGTGGCGTCAATCAAGATCTGCTGGTTACAGTCACTATTTTACTTTTCTTTTAATTTGGCAAAGGTCATCAATTTTGTTGTAGTGGTTGCCGAGAAAAACGATTTGCTTGTTTCAATGTAGTCAGAAACCCGCGAGCTAAAGCTTCATATTAGGATGAGCATCTCATGTACTATCCCGAGCACGAACAAACTTGGAAAATTTACTCCTTTCAAACAATAGAAACAAATACCATTACTGCTTTACTGCCACAACTATTGGCGAGTAAAATCACCGTGGTATATTTATTAAGCATGCTGACGGTTTTGGTCTGTCCGTGTCATCTGGTGTGTTCAGCCAGGCGTGTGTTGTTGACGGATGGTCAATAGAAGCATGCTGTCAAAAACCTGCTGATTTGGAGGGAAACATTGCGGTTGACATTGGAAAGGCGTGGAGCGCTTCATTTTGCATGTACTTATGCGAGTGCTTAAGGCATATCTGTAAAGCTTCAATGCAGACATGTTATACGAGCGCCATGCCCTGAAAGACCTAAATACATTCTGTAAGATAAAAGGCCTAAATAAGTAATTTTAAAAACTGTCTCTTCACTGCGCTAAGTACTGCTGTATTCGTGGACACCAGTGCATGAAGCAGTGATGCAATATGAATATAAGCTTAAAAGCTCTTGCAAACCTATTTAAACTGCAACGAATAATACCGCTGTGTCTGAACATCTTTTAGCACTTCCTGTCTCGAGTATACTGCGGGTGTCAGTCACGGCCAAACCGTCACTTCAGAAACTGCAGTGTAAGCACTACAGAACATTACTGTGCTTGGGCAGCGAGCTTAGCTTCGCTCATTTTCCTCAGAGCCTAAATTGTTGGTAAAACACTGATCGGAGTGTACCGCATCAATATTTTTGAAATCATCTCATGACGCTACATTAGCTTCCCGACGCATTCTTTTATGCCAAATTAGTTTTCCAAATGTCGAAGTCAACAATAAACTGTCTTCCCCTCAGGAGATTTTTCTGCACTATGTGGGGTACTCTGAGTAATGCCACTAAGCTAAACTTACGAAACCTTAAACATTCCTTAGTAGGAAATTTTCTAATATTATTACAACTAAGGTTGACTACGGTGATGTGATTTTATAATGCACTGACACGTAGGAATCAAAAGTAAGTTTTAAAATCAACAGCCCACCATAATTGTGCATGTTTGACCGTTTGATAAGCATTTACCAAACATGTTATTTATCAGTTACACTGTATTGAATTTTTAGGCTTATAACAATTCGCGAGCAACGGTTCTCGAAAAGCATATTTGTCATAATATACTCGTTATGCAGTTTCCTGAGACCGAATATCTACTGTACTTTTCCGATACATTTATGGCGCAGAGGAACGGTGGCTGCAAAATTCTAAATAGGTACGAACTAAGCATTTTTACGACATTTTCTGTATGGTTGTGTTAGTTTGTGAACGTCGGGTATGTCTCAAACCCAATATTATGTCTTACCTAAGCCGCGGTTTAGGGCTCACGTCATCCCTTTCATCAGCGGTTAAACGAAGAATAGCAAGCAGCTTAGCATTGTCGTATACATAGGCCTGCACTTTTTGTCAACCATCGCTGAACATCGATAAACAGGTCCAACAAATTTGGGTTGCTGGTTATGCATATAAAGTATATATAACTGTGAAAACCTAAGCCTAGCCTGGTATTCTTTTGCTTCTGGAAAGCACTGACAGGAGTACTTGTAAACAGGAACCCTCCGCTGACGCAGTCACAACTTTTGATGTAGCCTGTACACGTCCTCTTTCTGTTAACACACTGGAAAGTGGCACACCTTTGATGGCTTTTGCGTTTGTTAAGACGACAATTCGAAGCCTGGGCTTGGCACGCACCGTGCCTTCTACAAATACAGCAAAAATTTATTACTAGAAAAACTCAGCAAGAAGACAAAATGCGAGAACTGTAGAGGTCTTCGTTTCATAGGATCCCGCATAGACTCTAATAATAGGCCCTTATTTCTAAATTTGCTCGCAGAGCTAATAGCGGGAACAAGTAATTAGGTCACTTAGCCTGGTTCTATCCCACGGCGTCGCAAGGGGAAACAGGAGGTGAACACAATCCAAGCAGGAAGAAATCCTTTTTTCCTGAGTGCATAATATCCAGACTTGGTTTTACATGTGAAACATTTCTTCTTGGTGTGCAGAGAACTGTGAAGTGGTATGCAGCAAAAATTCTTTTCTTTGGAGATGTATTTTGTGCACAACACTTTAACCTATTCATTCAATATCCCTTTTTAGGACAGAAAGCTGCTCTCGCCATCGCTTTTTTGTGGCCTCCATCCTGGAAGTCTAAATTTTATTTCTAGTTCAACGGCGTAAATAAATATGGCATATTGCAGAGCTGTGTGAGCTTGCTGCTAAGATTTTATATTCTCAAGACGTTCGAATCAAAGTGGTAGAAGTTAGACACCGATGTCACACTGAATATTCGAAGAATCCTACCATGGCCAAACAAAAAAACAATTTTCATTAGGCTCCAAAAAGCTTTTGTGGAAAAACATTTAATCGGGAAACTTTCCAAAATGCAGTGAATATAACAATCCTTATTGCTTTGGACCAAGTTAGATGAGAATATTAAAACCAAATTGTACTATCAACCTATCGAAAGAAGATGAAACGCTACGTATATTATGCTTTATAGTGTTACGTACAGTATGACGTGGCATGGCAGTACGAAACCTTACCGAAATGGTTCTTCCTTTCGTGGTATAGGTAACATCCTTCTCGATAACGAACACATTCCATGCCACTCTCCTTCAGATACACAAGGCCATCTTTGCAATGGCACAAACCTCTAACATTCCAGCTGGACTTATCGCAGACACATCGGAGGCATCCGCTATTGTAGGAAAAGTGCTTATACCTAATAAAAGTGTTGATAAAAAGCATAATACTAATTTTTTTAGCACGACGTGGCGTGGCAGTATGAAGCCTTACCAAAACCGGCTCTTCTTTTGATGCTTTAGGAAACAATCTCTCCGAATACGAACGCATTCCATGCCACTCTCCTTCAGATACAGAACGCCATCCTTGCAGTGGCACAAAGCGCCAACATTGCAGCTGGGCTTATCGCATTCACATAAGAGGCAGTCGCTATTGTTGGAAGCTTGCTTGGGCCTAAAAAAGGAGTTGTATAAAAATATAATACTAATTGTTTTAATTGGTTACGATGGCCTAGATGCTCAAGAAAATAATTTCGCATACAAGGCAATGATTCGCTTGTGAGCAGTTTACAAATAGTACAACTCGTTTCCAGCAGAACGTTTTTGACACGGACAGGAAGACATGACGACACACGCTGGTACAACCAACCAGCTCAGGCAAGCACTATTCTTAAGTTTACATATATGAGGAAATGCTTTTTGCTGAGGTCATTTTAAAGCGGTAGCATTCCTAGGGTACTTCAAGCATTTTCCCGGAGCCAACATGGTTTGTTTTTATCTGTATGTGTTTGTATCTAACCGTTTTCCCTCATAACGTGGTCACAATTTAGTGCGCGCTCGAATCAGTAGCGCTTCCTCTTGCTGTGCTGAGGCAACAGGCTTCGACACTGACCACCAGACACACTTACTTCACTGAGTACGTGCCAATTTGTACGTACGTGCAGTTCTTCAACGAAACTTTCCAGCCGCATGGGTCCCTGTAGGCGCGGAACTTGGTAGATACCACTGTTTATAGAAACTATTTCACGCCGACTTGGAGTACTGGAGATGTGTCACTGGGACTGAGCTTGTCTTCAATGAACATATCTGATGCCAAATTGGGCAACAAGATATGTGCCACTGCGAATGTGCTGCTCGACAACGACTACAGAAAAAGCCACGTCTCGGGCGTCTTCCAGCGACAGCAACCACCCTATGCAACAGGCTGCGCAACAAATGCACTGAGCATGGGCCGTTTTTGAATAAGCGCTTTTCACGCGAACGCTTTAGCGAGCTGCGCTATGAATGCAGTGGGTGTGTGCCGCTATTCAAGGAACATCTCGTGAACTTGGGTCCCTGACTATGTGCCGTTGAATGTGCGGCAAGCGAGTGAATAATTCTCAGTGTTCGCCAGCACCGGCGCGCCACGCTTCTCGTCTCGGAGGCAACGCGCGGAGTTCTCGTTAGCGCCATTAGATGGTTCAGTGTGCGCAATAATTGCGGTAGACTCTTTCTCACAATGACTGCGGAGGGTAATATGTTAGCACTGTATCATTAGAGCGAGACAACATATTGCCAACGTGAAAACAAGATATGTATGAAGCTTGTACTGCAGCGGGCTTCCGTGCTTGCGTAAGAAGACTCGGCACCATCTGGCGCAGCCATCGTAAAGGCTAAGCGCTACGACAGAAATGCATGGCTCTCTGGTGTGTGCGAACGCTGAGAAACGCGTCATGTGGCAACCGTGTTCCTCTCTGGCGCTTCCCTCTGGGCACGCCGCTGCGTGATCTAGCGGCACTGACGAGAAGTCCCCGCATGGCTCCCGTGAAGATAAGCGTAGCGCTTTGGCACTTTTGAGCGCGACGAATCGTTCCATCGCTTGGCTGCAGACTGAGTGGCCCTTACGCAAAGACCCAAGTTGGCGAGAGGTTCACTGAAAAGCAGGACAAGCCATGTTCATTCTTGGCGCAACTCGCTGAAGCATTGGTTTGAAATTCGTTCATAGAACAGCAAGCGCCACCTACTCAGTGCATTTGTAAAGCAGCCATGAAACGCGTTAGGTTGCTCTCCTTGAGGAACTTTTTTGACGTGGACTCATTTTCACTCAGCATCGGAGGAATTTGAGGGATCTTTTTTGGGGCCGTAGAGGGGCACATTCCTAGTTACAAACAATTAGTTGTCCAAATTAGCGTAAAGGACGTTAATAGAAAAGCGGTACACATTTACTAGCTCATGCCCAATGACCCAAGTGTGCATCACATAGGTTCATTGGAGACCAGCGCAGACCGAGTGGCACTCCAAGTACTCCAAGTCAGCGTCACACAGTTTCTTCGAGCAGCAGTACCTACTACGTACCGAGTCTACATTGACCCATGTCGGCCTGAAAGGGGTCCTTGGAGAGCTGCACATATCAACACATCGCCAGATACTCAGCGACCCAAATCGTTCAGACAGTTAGTTTGGAACCCCGTTGCTTCACCCCAGCAGCCCGATGCACTACCTATCCGACCACCGACTGCCCAATGATCCAGGTATAGGAGGGAAAACGGTTTGATACAAACATTACTACACACAGGATTATCTTCAGCAATGCTTTGATAACTTTCACGATAACAATACTACTGTGCTTTGGAATAAATTTAAAGAAATTCTCACTCGCTGCCTTAACAACTTTATTCCCAATAAAGCTAAGAAAACTTCCAAGACTACTCCCTGGATAACGACAGAGATCTTGCACCTTAAAAGAAAAGTTAAGCGCTTAAGATTACGATGTGCCTCACGTGCTTCAATTCACAATATCCAAAATAAAATCAACCAAGAAGTACGGCAAGCTAAGCGCTGGTATTTTCACCATACATTACCAAATTTCATTTAAACGGCACCCCAAAAATTTTGGGCTTTTCTAAGCACAACAACCAAGTCAATTGACCAAGTTGTTCACGAGGGCCATGTCGTCGTCGAAAAACAACGTATCGCGGAGCAGTTCAATAATTATTTTCATAGTGCTTTTCCAAATTTCGATGATGGTATAAACCTTAACCGCATGTCATGTAAGTCGACCTCTGATATTGTTTCGCAACCGGGTGTAGTGTCGATGTTGCTAAACCTCAAAGCTATATCATCTCCAGGACCAGACAACATACCTAACGCTTTTTTGCGCAGGTATGTTGAAGCGTTAGCCCTTTTTCTTGTTATCTTCCGTTCCTCGTCATCTTCAGTTAATATTCCTACACACTGGCTAACTGCACGTGTCGTTCCGATACCGAAACAAGGTGTCAAAACCCTAGTAACTAGTTATCATTCGATATCATTAACTTCATCATGTTGTAAGTTAATCGAACATATTATACCTAATGAAATAACCAAATTCCTAAGTGACAACAACGTGCTGTCTCCTCATCAGCATGGCTTCCGGAAGGGTTTCTCTACTGTAACACAATTAACCACAATTATTCACAACTTTGCAAGTGCTCTTGACAAGTCAAGCCAAATTGACGCAATAATTTTAGACTTTAAGAAAGCGTTTGACCTTGTTTCTCACAATAAACTTATAGGAAAACTACAGTCGATAGACCTTCCCGACTATGGGCGCAACTGGGTGGCGGCTTATCTGTCTAATCGCAAGCAGTTTATTTCAGTTGATAATTACACTTCTAACGAACTTTCAGTAACCTCTGGAGTACCTCAAGGTAGCGTGCTAGGACCTTTACTATTTCTAAGATACATAAACGACATCACTAACGAAATTTCTCATCCTGTTCAAGGAAGACTATTTGCTGACGATTGTGTGTTGTTTAACGACGTTACTTGCGACGAAGATCAAGGAATCCTTAACTCTGACCTTCAAAACGTTATTTCCTGGTGCAGTCGGTGAGGTATGGAATTGAACAGAGAAAAACTGTTTACATGTCCATAACAAAATAAAAATAAAAATAAAATGTCGCGTGTCTATAACCTCGACTCTGAACCGCTAACCAAAGTCAGCCAATATAGATATCCTGGAATCACAGTAACCAGTGACGTCAGATGGAATAGCCACATTTGTAACGTATGTAACTCGTCTTTCAGGAAGCTGTGTCTCCTCAGGCACAAACTAAAGCGCGCTCCCTGTGGTACTAGATTGCTGGCTTACTTCCCTCATCCGTCCGAAACTAGAATATGCATGCATTGTGTGGGATCTGTATAAGAAAATTAACCTTGTCGCTTTAGAGATGGTCCAACGTAAACCTGTCAGGTTTATTTTTTCTAAATATAGACTGAGTGACTCTCCTAGTAGCCTAATGAAACAACATATTATTCAAACGCTACAGCTACGCAGGAAAATACAACGACTAAAATTTATTGTCTTGCTTAAAACAACTGTTTGTCCCTCCGACCACAAGCTTAGGTTAAACCACTTACAGCGCGTCGAACACGGCATCGTCACGCTGATGCTTTCACACCTTATAACACCCGAACTAACCTCTAAGTTTTCCTTCGTAGTAGATTGTAACTGTAACAGATTGGAACAGCCTGCCATATCACATTTCATAAACACCGATTCTATTGAACGCATGTGTCTTTAATATTAAAGGTATTGCCATTGCGGTAAGCCTTCTTACTGTTTTCTTTTTCTACACGTGAATTTTGTTTGATACTTTCCACACTTTCCTTAGTCTAATATATTCAGTATTTTGCAATGCTCGCTCGTTCTACTTCTGGTACTTCCACCCCCCTCCTCTCGCGATAGTGGTTGCAAGTGCTCATATATGCGTGTTATACTGATCTAATGTTTGTCAAGTTGTCTTCCTTGATCTTAGTTAGTCGTCGCTTTCATTTTTATGCGAAGCATATTACTGAGCTCAACCCAGCTCCTCAGGCGCGGCGGTGTCGCCTTCAATGACCTTTAGTGACCCCATGCCATACCACGTGACACCGTGACATCACAACAGAGGAGAAACGGGGCTCCAACTCGCGCCGTCGCTCGCGGCGTCGCGGCATATAAGCAGCTGCGCTTGTTTCTAGGTGGCTTTGGCTCAACTCTTGCAAGATGGGCTGGGTGGGAATCGAACCAGGGTCTCCGGAGGGTGAGACGGAGACGCTACCACTGAGCCACGAGTACGATGCTTCAAAGCGGTACAAAAGCGCCTCTAGTGTATGCGGTGTTGCCTTAGAAACGAGCTGTTTCTAAGGCTCAGGCGTGCGTCGCTTGCTCAGGCGCACATTTCGTTGCCGCGCCGAACGCTGCGTTGCTCGACGCTCACCGCGTCCAATGCGGGGCGCGTAGTCGCTGCACCGTAGCCCATTGTCTTACACCCCTTGGCGGGTCGACGGGAACGCTCTCGCGTTCCACTCTTGAAGGCGAAGCAGAGTAACGCATGAGTTGTTTCTTCGTCTAGCCGAACCAAATATAGCCAAGCAACAGCAGTTCACCAGGCTAAACAGTGGTTCAACAACTAAAATAAAGGCTAGTATGCTTCGCATCCTGGGCTTAACCTTAGCTAAGCCACAGCCATTCTTTTAATGATATTTACATACGTAGCATTGCTTTTGTATTTCTTTTTCATATGTGCATGTACATATTATACGTGCATATGTATATATGTATGGATTCTGCCCCTCCTGCTTGGGCCCCTATTTAGGCCTGCAGTATTGTATAAATAAATGAATAAATCAATAAATAAATATACAACTACAAACATGCACACGTAGATATGCCCCCGAAATTTCGTGAACTGCCCAAGGATGATTAAAAAAGTTTGGAGGACGCTTAAGTTTCGCCTTAAGGAGGGGAACGCGAGAGCATTCAAAGATTCTTGACCGCTTCTCACGCTTCCAGGCAAGTGCAGCTTATGTAACGGTATTGTTCACCGGCAAACGCTGGCAACGAACGCTATGCACGAAGGCGAGCTATCCGGTAGAAGTGCGGCCAGGTGCGGTTTCTTGCGTGGGCCGCGCTGTGGCAGAGGAGAGCGCCATCTGGAGCTCTTGCAATAAACTGGACGCGCCGCTTTATGGCCTTCGACATTTCTGAAAGGGGGTTGTGTTCTGAGTTTCCGCATAACATAATTATGTTTTCTCGCATATCAAAATAACAGTCCGACGTCATCATGTCTGTAGGCTGTGTGCAAGTTGTACTTTGCGATATTTCTGGCATATTGAATTAGTAGAAATTCAATTATTTCAGTAACCTCCTTGCGCTATATGGAGTGCCTGCGTGGTTGGGTTTGCGTAGTGTGCGTGGTCTGGAACGTTCGCCTTGAGACTTTCGTGAACGGTCGTCGTGGCCGCGCCTGCGCGAACGGCTTGCGCTGGTTGTCAGTTGTATGCCATATTCGGCTGATCCTTTAAGCGCGAGTGGCGTTGCCTTCGGCTCATTAAAGAGGGTGCGCGCCCTGCGTTCTGCTGGTTATTTTCAATTGCTCTCCGCCCATATTCAAGCGCTCTGAGGCCCTACGAACCCTGTCGTCGGAGCAGTCGTCGAGCTTGAAACGTCATCGCAGTGCCGCGTCGCTGCTGTGGGCGACGGGCCACCGTAACCTAGGCCACTGCATGCTGGCGTCTCGACGAGCGCTCGTCCCGCCGGCGCGTCCTCCTGTTTTCTCGGCAGCGCCGGGAGCTTTGAATAGGCGAAACCACGGGCGAGACATCGGGCGTTGGCAGTAGTCACGTGGTTTCGCACCTTCCATTTCCTCCTCCTAGAGCCAGTCGCATGTTTGGCTTGTGCGCTTGGCCTCTACAGCTGAGCTCGGGGAACGCCGGATCTGCCCGACTCTGCTTCGGGGGATGGAGGCGACCAGTCGAAGATACCATTAGCAAAACCGCAAAGTAAACAGAGCCGTCTAGTAGTTGCGGCCTATGCCATTTTAACGTCATGGTGTCGATGGGTGCTCTCGACATATATTGAACTAATGAACACGTCTTTTGGCGTCTTGTGGCGTTCGGTTGGTGGTGGAGTGTAGTAGAGAAAAGGTAGGTGGTAGTTTATAGTAGCCTCATTGGTGGTGCCCTACACGCATTGTATCGCGGCGATATTTGTTGAAATCAAAATAAAACATTTCACACTTCTTTATTGAATTTATTTTGCCTAAGGCAGCCGTAACCAACCGTAGTCAATGCCCAGAACCCGTACTGTGGCTGCTACACTCGAAAACAGCACACCCGATCCGCTTTGCCCTCGCACGGTGCGCTCTCTCATGCGATGTGAAGCGTTCGACAGCGCGTATTGCTAGTGCACGCGGGGGTCACGGGTAAGCAGTCACTTGATTTATTGAGCGTGACTATCGCCGCGGCGAAACTATCGCCGACGGTGAACCTTTGAAAACACGGCCTATGGGGCTCTTGCATTGCCCAGGGGACGTTGCGAAAATGGTGCTAAAAAGCGACCTCTGTCCTGAACTGGGAAGTACCAAGCTCGGTCGTCTGCTTCGGAAAGCACGTTTACAATATGGACCCGCTACTTTCGGTTTTGTTGTACCACGGTTTGGAGCGAATATCGGGCGCCGAAGGTTTTTTTCAGGGGTGGCACACTGCGTAAAGGCAATCAATTATGCAACGCCGAATACGTGTGCGCCATTCAAGAAAAAGCGGCGAGGTTTTAGCGCCGTGTCAATGGCAAGTGAAACCAGTCGCGTAAAATCTGAACTTCAGGTAAGGTTTGCACACTGCTAGATTCAGGCGCACAAACGCGAGGAAATGCTTGCTATAAATGAATTCACAGCAGCGATAACCAGACATCATGTGTACGGAACTGCTCGAGCGCACGATCGTACGCGCCGCGACGGCAGCGGGCTTTCGACATGCCGCGAAACGGCGGGCCTCCTGCAATCTTTGTTGACTGCATGCCGCTAGACAAGTAGTTATGCCTGCACTGTAGTAGCGGCCAACTGTCCCTTTGGCAAATGATAAATAACTGATGCAATGCATATGAGCTCGCAGTAACGTACGTGGGAATCGCGCTGCAGCGCGAGCTCGTGCGGTGCTCGCTTGATGTAGCTTTTAATGACACCGATCGAACATCGGTGTGTTGCAATCAATACTACCTTGCTGCGCTGCCTCAACATGCTGGCTTGAGGTCAAGGATGAGGACACTTGACTCTCTAACCTGTGCTGCTCGTAGTGGGGTAGTGAATTGTCACTGAATCAGCCCGACCATTTGTGCACGGTCATTTGCGCCCACCTGGTCACTTCACCACATCGCACCAGTCGAATTGTTAATTGGCGCTGTGGCCGGGTCTCGAATCGTGAGTCACCAGCCATGCCTGCTGCTATGTCGGTCTGCCGTCGGGTCTGTAGGCGCAAAAGACCGAACTTTAGAACGCAGATAATCACGTAAGGTTCAATACAGGCGAAGCAGTCAGCATGGCGCATTGTTTCGCTTATCCAGCGCGATGAACTGCAGCTATACAGAGCGCCCGACGCTCCGCTTCGTGAGACCTTGAAGTAACACGGTAGACTCTGATGTTGGGATTCAGGCCTTGTTCATGGCAGCCGATGAGGCCGAAGTAATGACGGTGATGCTTTTTCGAGGCTGAGCTAGGTCTCTCCGGATCGGCGTCGCCGATTCCTTCTGTTTCCAGCATTATGTCTCACGGAGAGTCTGTTTTCGTTAAACTATAGGCTGCGGCTAGCTCGCAGCGTGGTCGGCGTGGTCTGTGAGAAGTGACGAGCCTTTTCGCACTCGCCAGGGCAGAAAAAAGTGCGAATCTACTCAAAACTCGGGCCAAAACATGCTTTGCCACAAACAGGGCTCAATACTACCCAAGCCGGTACTACCCAGATAACGTTTCGTGCCCCACCACCAGGCGCCGCTGCTATACCTCCATCTCCAGCGCAAGACGCCCACGCTCTGCATGAAAGATGGGGGACGTGGGACACCGACGCCGGATCTTCTGCGACGCGGGTCCCCCAGCGCTGTCGCGCCCAGTGTTCTTTGGGAAACGCCAACAGGGATCCCGCTGCAGTACGCACCTTACACTTAACTCGTTTCGACGGTGGCAATAGGCTGCGTCGCAATCATGATCCATTGCCAATCGCCTTGCCGTCGACATTCATCACAAGAGAGGTTATGCAGCAGATTTCTTTCGCGAAATTAATGTTGCGAGTTTTCAGAAATCTGTAAAGCTCGAGTTCTCAAGTACTTGACGGTGCCGTTAGCGTCTACTGGATATTTAGCAATGTTTTTTGGCTCTGGGTCTTTGTATATACCGTGTATTTCTTATGAGAAGAAAATCATATGCGCCTTAGGCCATTTCTTTTTCTACAAATAAGAAACGTTATTTGTATTGTTCAATGCAGCCATTGGATCGCACAGCTGTTTCACGGCCTGTAAGGGGTTGTTGCGTCATACATTGAGCAGAAACTCATATGCAAACTTTATAAAAACCCTCTATTCTAGCTGACAAGAACTGCTGGATCCATAAGCCCATTTTCTGTACAGTTGGATAATCTGACCGCACTAAGCGTAGTGGCTTCTGACGGACGTTTGAGTGTATGACATTCTACAGGCACCTGCGTAATTGTCGCACCGAAATTGAAATGCTTGGTACGTCGGTTTTGTTGTATGCCATATATACCTCTACATAAATATTTTGTGGATTGCTTAAAAAAAGAAACTGATGGTACAAATGAGAGCACACATAAGGAAAGAATAAGAGTAAGAGAACGTTACGTATGTTATTCAGCATCATAATTTAGCACCGATATAAGTTTATTATTATTACAGAAGAGCGATTGCTAACAGTCATGAATATTTGACACGTGCACGACTCACCAGTCCGGTCGATCGCAGTCTTCTTCGTTCTTAGCGCACCAGCTGCTGCCCTTATAGTAAAGAATTCCGTCAACGCAGTCACATTTCGCTTTGTAACCTTTGCACTCCTGCTCACCATTGGGACATTCGCAGTTAGCACACCCACCACTGGAGGCCTTGTTTTTCCTGTATCAATTGTATTGACAAGAGTACGATTCTAGCCATTAAAAGCGTGCTGTAGTGCACAATGTTGTAGCACTTCTACAAAAACGGTGAAATATTACGCTGCACGTACAGCTGGCGTACGCACTCGATTAACGGTTCTCGAATACTTAGAAATGGTGTTGTCCTCTGTGAACGCCGTCACCGCCACCCCATCAGAAAGGTATCTTGACTCGGCCATTCTATTCGATGGCACCGACTCTAAAGCAATGTGTCATCCAGAGAAGCAGCCACTTTGTATTAAAAAGTCGGCTCTGAGCTTTCTAAGAACAATCATTATATGAAAAGCGTCCTTGAAGAAAACTGCTTTTCGTCACTTGTGAAACTGTGCGAGTTTGTTAGCAAAAATGGGGAAGTGACAGTCTGTTGGGGAAACGTACGTAATACCTCAATCATCATTCTACTTGCAACGCCGGCTTACTATTCAGACTCCTTTTGCCCGCTATATTCCTTGTGTTGAATTAAGCACAACAGAGAAATATTTTCGCCGAAGCGTATTTGTGAGTGCTACCGTTGCATGGCAATATACGCATGACATCATGGCATCATTTCTTCACCTTTCAAGATGCTTAAATCTAGGTGGCGAACTTGCCGTGCGCCCAGCTGAAAGGAGGGGGGGGGGGGGGGGGCTTGCATTATACCCCTCACTTTGGAACAAACAAGGTGTGCTGGAGAAGGGCACGCATGACAGAACAACGCTTGCAGAAGCGCACGCTGCAGAAAGAGCGGCATTCTTTCTGATGTCTGATGGACGCGTTTTGAGTTTTTGATCCCTGTAGAGGCGATAGCCTGCTGTAGATGCTCCACAATTCGACGCAAAATTTGTATCCTGTTTGGCGCCTCGCAGACGCCTATCCGCCGTAGAGGCACTTTACGAAGGCAACATGTGCGTCCGTAAGCTGAGCGACTGCTGAACAAACCATGAGGGAGCCATGCACAGGGCACATGCTGCCCGTGCAAAGCACTGAATGCTGGTTCGCGCAACATATCGTTTACGGCGGCCGTTCTCTTTTTGGGGCACATAATTAGCAGCCTGGTCAACTAGGCCTGGAAGTTGCGAGTTCAATACGGCGGCCATCTCACAAAAACTTGCGGCCTCATGATCGGTCTAGGATCGCCCGGCAACTGACATGTGCAACTAAAATTTGCAACTAACGCCCTGCAACCTACTTCGAGGGTTGCAATATTTAGTAGGAATTTTTTGAAGCTATGCATGCGGTGCTCTTAGGGGCGGGCACAACCAGGGCCGCTTGCTTTATCGCGTGCACGTAATGTCGTGGAGCTTTGATGATTGCCACTGTTCGCACGGCTTAGGTGTGCGCGTATAGAGTGTATAATTGAAAAAAAAAAGTGACTCAGAGGAGCCATGATAGCCCCATTCGAAGCAGTATGGAACAAGTTGCAGAGACTCGTCCTATAAGTAGCGATGAGGCCAGTGGGGCCTTTCAAGACAAGAAACAGGGAAAAGCGGCAAGACAAGATGGAATAACAGTCGATTTTATCAAAGATGGAGGAACTATAATTGAAAAACTGGCGGCTCTCTATACGAAGTGTCTATCGAATTGAAGGGTTCCAGAAAAGTGGAAGAATGCAAGCATTATACTAATCCACAAAAAAGGGAGACATTAAAGAATTGAAAAAAATTATAGGACCATTAGATTACTTCCCGTATTATATAGAATATTCACCAAGATAATGTACAATAGTATAAGGGAAACACTGGACTTTAGTCAACCAAGGGAACAGGCACGTTTCAGGAAGGAATACACTAAAATGAATCAGATCTATGTCTTCATTCACGTAATCGAGAAATCCGCAGAGTACAATCAACGTATCTATATGGTTTTCATAGATTACGAAAAGGCAATCGATTCAGTAGAGATACCAACTCTCATTGAGGCATTGCGTAACCAAGGAGTACAGGGCACTTACGTAAATATTTTAGAAAATGTCTACAGAGATCCGACAGCAACTTTAATTTTATACAGAAAAAGTAGGAAGATACCTATAAAGAAAGGGGTCAGAGAAGGAGACACAATATCTACAATGCTATTCACTACGTGCTTGGAAGAAGTATTCAAGTAATTAAACTGGGAAGGCTTAGGAGTAAGGATCGACGGCGAATATCTCAGCAACCTTCGGTTTGCAGATGAAATTTTTTTGTTCAGCATTTACAACAAATGATTGAGGACATTAACAGAGACAGTATAAGGGTGGAGTTGAAGATTAAGATGCAGAATACAAAGATAATCAGGAGCAGCCGGGCTAGGGAACAAGAGTGCAGGATCGCCAGTCAGCCTCTAGAGTCTGTGAAGAAGTACGTTTACGTAGGTGACATAATCGCAGGGAATCCTGACCATGAGAAGGAAGTTTACAGAAAAATAAAAATGGGATGGAGTACATACTGCAGACATTGTCAACTGCTGTATGGAAGCTTACAATTATCACTGAAAAGGAAGGTGAACATCTGTGCATTTTACCGGTGCTGACACATTGGGCAGAAATTTGGAGACTGACTAAGTTTGAGAACAACTTAAGGACCGCGCAAAGAGCGATGGAACGAAGAACAGTAGGCATAACGTTAAGAGAAAAAGAGAGCGGTTAGCAAGCGGGTATAGCCGATATTGTAGTTGACCTTAAGAGAGAAAAATTGAGCTGGGTTGGTAACGCAGGCTAGACAACCGGTGGATGAGTAGGGTTACAGAATGGGTACAAAGAGAAATGCAGCGCTGTCGAGGGCGGCAGAAGACTTGGTGGGGCGATGAAATTAGGAAATTCGCGGGCGCTTGTTGGAATCGGTTGGCGCAGGACAGGGGTAATTGGAGATCACAGGGAGATGCCTTGGTACTGTAGCGGATATAAAATAGGCTGATCATGATGATGCTACCAATGCAACTTTTATTATTCAAATATGCACATCAATATATTTCACGTACACAAGGCTTCTAATACCAAGCGTCTTTCTTTATTGCAAAACCGAGAGAAAAATAAAACAGGGGTTTCCAAATACAATTTTTAACCTAAGCTTTCTATATGCAAATATTGTGCTTTACTGAAAACGAAAACAAACCGAGTAGGTTGTATTTTCCCTGCAATTAGCTTGAATTGTGACTTGTCGCGAAATTCCCGATGCGTGAAATGATAGGCCAGCTATGAACGATACGAGGGATTTGACTCCGGCATTGACATCAAGTGTAAATAAACGAGGAGCAGCAGCAATGTAAAAAGTGTTATTAGATTCTGAAAATATGCAAACCATGTATGAACAACATGCAAAATTTAATCGCACAGTAAGAAACGCCAGCATGCCCTCAAATTCCGAAATTTAAAGAATCGAGTTAACACTTCTATATTGAGGCACATTAATGCATCTGTTTTAGCAAGATTAGAGACATGAAGGAAGAAAAGTGTAAATTCATACCGGAAAAAGTGTCCCCATCGTTGGCTTCTGAAACATTCCAAGCGCGACCTCACGCAATTGATAGGGTTGTTTGTTTGGTACACGACACCATCTTTGCAGTGGCACGTTGTACCAACAGCGCAGCTGGTTCGGCCGCATTCGCAAAGAAGGCATTCGCTGTAGTTTGCAAAGTGCTTGTGCCTGCGAATAGCGAATAAAATGTCGTGTTACCTGATTGGCCTAGCGCAGCATCAGACTACATTAACTTTGAATGATCACAAACACTTTCATGCATAGATAACAACTTACTGCTGGCAATTCTTCATAGTAGTACACTATTCGCTAAAGAAGAAGAATAGTAGTTTAGGAATACTTCCTATTCCAAGGACTTCATCACGTGAGTGTGTTGCTTGCAACGAAAGACACGCTGAATATAAGGGTGTCGAACCTAAAAAATACCGGCTCGGTTCGGTTCGAGTTTGGTGTAATATCTGATTTAGTTCCGGTTCAGTTGCCTTTCCGAGACAACAAAATTCAAAACGATCCGCGATACGATTCACAGCGCTGAACCAGTACGCGATTTTGTTCGGTACCATAAACTTATTCTGCACTATGCCGAAAGGCTGCAGATTGCTATTCCCCTGTACTGATGTGGAGCGCTCGGGTTTTCTCGCAAGGTAGAAAACTCGGATTCCTGGCACATGCGAGGCGCTAGCAATTGGGTGCTGCACACACTTTTCATCTATCTATCTATCTATCTATCTATCTATCTATCTATCTATCTATCTATCTATCTATCTATCTATCTATCTATCTATCTATCTATCTATCTATCTATCTATCTATCTATCTATCTATCTATCTATCTATCTATCTATCTATCTATCTATCTATCTATCTATTTTACCGCGAACTTGGGCATCTGGGGTAGTCCATGGTCGAAGGGTTAGCGGGTCGGGCTGCTGTGCTAAGGGAATAGGTTTCGAAACCAATCGTTGGCAGAATTTGGGTCGCTGACTGCAAGCCTATGTGTGTCGCTCTGCAACGAATCCCTGACGTCAACAAGGGTCACTGGGGTAGCGGGACTGGGTATGTCGAATAGATATGTACCGCAGTCTTCAAAGAATCTCTTTCACACTGACTTGAAGCTCTGCGCATGTGCCACTCGGTCTTCAATGAGCCATTCTGTACCAACTTGATTTTCTACATGTTTTCTTCAAGCTACACTTTTTTTCCATATAAATCAGTCATACCAGCGTGGCTACAAGATTGAACAATTTCTTCGCTGATCTCAAGGCAACATAGTCAACAGCTCCGCCAGATCACGGATGTCAAGTTGCTATTCAGTGTACATCTTCCACGGGATCTGTAGAGATCTGGCCCTCGCTATGCCGTTATCACCCCACCTTCAACACCAACCCAGTGAGCCAAGTTCTCTAGAAGCTTGGTGTATCATCTATGTGCTTGTGTTCTTTATTGCGTCATGATTGTTGCATCGTTATCATTCAGGCTTTGTCATCCGACTATCGTTGTGCTGTCGTAGTCGTACAGTTGCTAGGCGCTCCTTGTCTTGCCATTGTCGTGATACTGTCGCGATCCTTCCATTGCCGTCATTGCAGCTTCGCCAGCCGACGTGGCGGTGGCATCGTCGTCCTACCAGCTTTGACATCTGATTATCCTGTTGCCGTCGTCGTCATACCACCATCGTCATAAAAACTTCGTGATATAGGCTTTGCCATGCAATTGTCGTCGCCCTATTTTTACTATCATCGTCCTACAGCCGTGTGAATACATTCAGTGCCGTACCGTCGTCGCTACGCCGGCGTATTTCTTTCATCGGTCGTTGCATCGACTTCATTCTAACTTCGTTCCCCAACTCTTCTCCTACATTCCTCGTTGCGCAATCGTCATACAGTCGACGTCACACTGTTGTGTTCATGCTGTTGGTGCCGCGCTGTCATTTCACCGAAGCCATGACGACCGAAACCTGATCCCGTCCCATTTGGCCGTCTTCGTTCTTTCGTCTTCACTGCATCTTCGTTATGTTATCGTAATCATACTGTCGTCATGAAATCATTATTTTTCAGAACTTTCGAGCCATTATCATCGTTGCGTCGTCGTCGTTGAAGCCATACACTCATACATTTCGTACACACGCCGTTATCGTCCCGCGGTAGTCGTTTTTGCATTATCATTTCACAATAGTTATCTCAGTGCTGTCACGCGTCGTCATCATAACACCTTTGTCCTTCCATCACTGCCGTTCCTTCGTCATTCCATTCTCGTCACTTTGTTGTCGTTATACAGTCATCGCCATGCCGTCATCCTCACGGTTTTTCTCCGCAACGTGCAGTTTACGAAAGGAGTGCGCGGATGTAGTCATTTTCATACATATTGACACGTGCACTTGTTTACATTTTCCCGTGATCGCTTTTCACCGGCTAACATGGATCACTAAGATCACATGACAATATAAAAGACGCATTTTATTAATGATAATAGCTGTGACTGCATAGCGTGGGCTTAGTTTTCACTCCTTGAAAGCAGCATAACCACTTCATTTGCTTTTGCTTCCAGTAATTACTAGAGGACTCGTAGTGAATGTACTGTGTTGTGTGGGACAGGCAGAATTCGCATTTTATTAGACAAATTACAACTCAGCACTCCTAGTTGATACGAAAGAAAAATGCCAGCAAGTGATAATTTCCTCAGTTGATAATCGAATTTTTTAAAAGAAAAGCAGGCGGGCACATTGATGCTTCGGAAACATGAGCAACAACAGTTTGCGCTAACTGCTGCGGCAATCTTCTTTACGAACTTGCACGCGGCCCAGGGTTTTGCCCTGACTAAACGCAGATAAAATTGCCCAACTCACGCACATTGTATACTGGGATTGATTTTTAGAACTTGAAGAGCTCTTTGTACTGTCCTTGGAATCGCAAAACTTGCGTTCAGCTATGGGATGCATTATTAATTTATTTATTTATTTAAACAATACTGCAGGCCAGTAATTCGGCGCTAGGAGGAGGGGCTACAAAACATACATACAATGAAAGGAAGATCAACAACAACAAAAATCAACAGAAAACGAACACCGTAGCAATGTTCAACCATCGAAGTTTACAATATGAGACTCGAGCACCTTCAAGAAGTCGGCGGACTCGAAAATCTGTCGGGGCAAGGAATTCCATTCGGACATTGTTCGGGGGAAAAAAGTCAACTTGTGTGCGTTGGTTCTAGCGAAAATTGGCGATAAAGAGGCTGTGTCTGGTTGTCCTTGTCGATAACTGTTTTATGCAATTGGGAAGTATTAATTTAGTTTTCCATGCAAGACAGTTGTGAAGAAAGCTAAGACGACCAATATTTCGGCGAACCTCGAGAGTCGGTACATTGTACTTCTGCATCAATAAGGACGGCGAATCGTGCCTTTTGTATCTATGAAAAATAAATCTTATTGCCTTTCTTTGGACTCTTTCGAGTTGCATAACATCCTTTTTATAATGGGGATCCCGAACTTCAGCAGCAAACTCTAGTTTTGACTGAATGCATGTATTGTAAGCTAACATCTTGGTATTAACTGGAGCTTGTTGAATTTTTCTCTTAGAGAGCCACAGCTTCCGCAGAACTGATGAAGAAATGTCCAATATATGCTCCGACCAAGCAAGCTTATTAGAGTCACGCCTAAGTACTTAGGTTGGGAAACTTCTAATACAGGCTCGTCACAGAGCTGATAAAAAACAGAACTAGGACATTTTTTCTTTGTGACACGTAAAAGTAGAGTTCTCTCCGAATTCAGCGCCATAGCCCAACGCATACTCCAATCATCGATTGCCAAAAGAGTTTTTTGTAACAAGAAATGATTATTTGTGGATGACATTTTCTTAAAAACAGTATAATCATCAGCAAACATTCTTATGGATACATCATGAGGCATGAGGCACCAAATTATTAACACAAAGAAGAAACAGTAGCGGACCTAAGACACTCCCCTTTGGAACACCCGAAGTAACAGACAGCGCACTAGACGGACAATGATCAATTTCCACAAACTGCTTTCTATCAACTAGGTACGAGGCAATCCACTGAGTAATGTACAAAGGTAACCCTATACACTCTAATTTATACAATAATTTTCCTTGAGGCACTCTATCGAAGGCTTTCGATAAGTGTAAAAACAGAATGTCACTTTGACCAGACTGTTAAAGTACACTCGATTCTCGTGTACCGTCGAAATTAGCTGTGTGGTTGTAGCTAGACCCTTCCGAAAACCGGGCTGATGGGGAGATAAAATATTCTTTTAGTACCAAATTCCTGAATAAAACTCACGACTATGTGTTCCAAACGCTTGCAACAACTACTAGTAATACAAACAGGACGATAATTTTTAGGAAGCAGTCGGTCACCGGCTTTATGGACAGGCGCCACACGGGCTATACGCCAGTCAGCTGGTACGACACCAGAAGTTATTGAAAGGTGAAACACTGTGGTAAAAAAATTTGACATTTGTTGATCGTAACGCCTCAAAAATGCATTTGACAGTCCGTCAGGGCCAGTGGATTTCTCATTATCTAGTTTCATTAGCATGGCAAGAGCCCCCTGACTAGCTATATTTAAATCATTTTCTACTACAGGAGAAACATTCGGCAGGTTATATTCGTCACGTGTTGAAAAAACACATTCAAAGTACGGATTGAACGTCTCGGCAATAGAAGCTGGGTCATCCAGAATTTTATCATTAACTTTGAGTTTCTGAATCTCCTTTTTACTTTGACTGAGGTAGCGCCAGAACTTCATGGGATCACTTTTAATGAAGTCGGCAATAGTGTTGCTGAAAAGGTTCTTCTTGCTTGTTTTACTTTACGCTGCAGATCATGCTTTAGCTATATAAATTGTGGAGTGAATGTTTTGTGCTTCTTTCTCTGGCGCTTAATATTTCTTTTGGTTTGTATTGTCTCCCGAGTAATCCAGGGGTTTTTATGGTGTATTTGCAGTCTTTCTGATGGTATGGAATTTTGAATGCAGAACGTAACTGCAGAATAAAACTTGCCACAAACTTTCAACGTTGTTGGTGCTAATGACGAGATGCTCTTCCAAATAATCGATTACTGCTATGTCATTGGCTCTATTATTGTCTTTTACTTTGGCTGGAGTAATTTTTGCCTTTTGCATCTCCGTATATGTAGTCCAGCAGAAATATATCAGGTTATGGTCGGAAATTGCAGGTTCAAGCTGTACTGTTCCCGAGCTAAATTTTTCAGAAATAAATAGATCCAGAATTGCATTTACACGGGTGTAAGCTCTCACAATCTGATCAAGATTAAAAGTAAGCACTAGATCAACTAGAGCGTCAGCCGCTAAAGAATATCCATGCTGCATGTTATTCCAATCAATGGATGGCAGGTTAAAATTTCCAGCTATAATTAGGTTGTTGTCCCAGAATTTGAGCAGGCGATCATATAGAGTGCTCAAAAACAAGTCATCAGCATTCGGAGGTCGGTAAACAGCACAGACAAAAAACGTGTCACCTAGTAGTGACACCCTTAGAAGTAGACTTTCATGATCACAGACTTCGTCAACAACCGTAACTTCAATATTATCGTTGCGGTGATATATTGTTATCACCGCAACGCCGCCCCCACGGGAACCCCTATCACGTCTGTACAGCCTGTAGTCCGGCGGCGCAACTTCGTCATCACTAATTTGATCATGAAGCCAAGTTTCAGTTATAACACATATTTGAGGATTATGTGACAAAAGAAGCGTTTCCAATTTTTCTATTTTATTGGCAATGCTCCGAGCGTAAAATACAAGCAGACGAAACTCACGTTCCTTTATTCGCTAGCTTGTTGAGATACGGGTGTTCGTCTTCTGCACTGCCTTGCGCGATTTGGAAGTGTCGTCCCAATAATACAGTTGTTTGTCAATGCCGATCTTATCCTGTGCGAGCGATACCTTCCTGGCCATATCCTTACCTTGCTTCCCACCATCCCAGAGCAATTTTTTTTTTCGCAGCGTTTCGGCGCAGTAGTCATTTTGAAGGCTTATACTAGTTCCTTTCAATTTCTTAGCGTTGCTCAAGACTGCCTCCTTTTCTTTATAGTCTTGAAAGTAAACAACTATAGGCCGCTTTTCGGAAGGTTTGCCTAGTCTATGGATTCTAGCGACTGATACGCATTTTACTTCCAATTTTTGCTCGAAGACATTTTTAATGACTTTGTTGCGCAATACAGCTTCAGATTCGTTTGGTTCTTCTGGAATGCCGAACACAACAAGGTTACTCCTGCGGCTTCGATCCTCGAGAATCGCAGCCATTGTTTGTCCCTGCGCGCTGAAAAGACAGCATCGTGCATTTGCGGCCGCAGTGTTATTGTTACAAGCGGCCCGGTTGATGTAACAATTAATTTTACATTTTTTTTTACGCCCGAAATCAGATTTCTTTCCATCCTGGGACATAATCAATCGTAGCGGTTTCTGGGGAACGTTTGCGCCTCTAAATTTCTACGGGTACCTAGGTAATAGCAAAGCAGCGAAATTGAAATACTGGCGATGTTGCTTTTCTTGTATTCCACAGGTACCTCTACATTACAGTTGTGTAGATTCCGTCCACATATTTAGTGGTGCAAAGCAAATTCACAAAAGAAAGGCGAAAGACAGCGCTAGGTATGTTATTGGAAGTCGTGATATATAATCTATTTCCGTTTTGTATTTTGACACGGCGCAGTTAATGTTATTATTTATTATTTATTAATACCTCAAGGGCCCAAAATACGAGATTACATGAGGGGTGGGCATGTAAAGGGCGGGATTGATGATGTGGAAGTTAGATAGATGAGTCGGAACAATCAATAGCAGATCTAAAGCGTGCTGTATCGCGGATGATTGCAGTTTGTCTGGGAAGGCCATTCCAGTCTCGGGCAGTTCGGACAAAGAATGACTGCAGGAACGCAGTGGTGCGGGCTTGTGGTGGGATTACCGAGTTAGGATGGCCTGTTCGACGAACACGATGAGCCAGCTGGACGAGCTGGCTTTCACAAGGTATGGAATAAAAAAACCTGTGATAGAGGCATACGCGAGAGATGCGACGACGAGAGGCAAGAGGCGATAGGTCCAGTTTAGATTTTAGGGATGAAACGCTAGTGTGATATGAGTAACATGAAAGAATAAATCTAGCAGCACGGTTTTGAACGCTTTCAAGGGCTTTAGTGAGATTATTTTGGTACGGGTCAAAGATAGCACATGCATATTCAAGTTTTGGTCGCACAAGCGTTTTATAGGCAACTGATTTCACGGGTGGTTGTGCCATGAAGAGATTACGGCGAAGATAACCCAGAATTTTGTTAGCTGAATTAATTATGTGGCTGACATGATTTGTCCAAGACAAATCTTTGGATAGGTGAATTCCTAAGTACTTGAAAGAGTCGGTAGTAGATATAGTGCAGTTGTTAATCTTGTAGGATGGGGGGATGGAGTTAGGCCGACGATGTAATGAAATATGCGCCGTCTTACTAACGTTTAGGGACATGAGGCATATAGCACAGCAGTCTTGAATATGAAAGAGGTCCTCCTGAAGAGTAGAGACATCTGCGACGGTATTGATAGGGCGGTATAGGACACAATCATCAGCGAAAAGACGTATTGCAGAGGTTACACTGAATGGCAGGTCAATAATGTAGATTAAAAATAGGAGTGGCCGAAGAACAGTGCCCTGAGGTACACCAGATAGAATGGAGGAAACGGAAGATGTAAGGTTGTTAGCATATACAAACTGTTTTCGGTTAGTTAAAAAACACTGGATACAGCTAAGAACAAGTGAGTGGATGTTTAGGCGTGATAATTTTAGTAAATGGCGAGAATGTGGAACCTTATCGAAAGCCTTTTCAAATCTAAAAACAGGGCGTCAGTTGGAATGTTAGAGTCGAGGTTTAAATGAATATCATGAATAAATAAAGCTAACTGCGTTTCGCATGAGTGATCTTTCCTGAAGCCATGTTGATTAGGGTGAAAGAACCTCACTGAAGTTAGGAAGTTAGCAACATGAGAGTAAATGACTTGTTCCATGATTTGGAGCATACGCTGGTGAGTGAAATGGGGTGGTAGTTACCTGGGGAAGACCGGTAACCTTTCTTGAAGACTGGTAATGACCTTCCCTGTTTTCCAGTCTATTGCAACAATGCCTGTGTCAAGTGATTGCTGAAAGATGATACAGAGGATCGAACTACAGACATACTTCGTGTGTTTTAACACTTTGGCAATAATGCCGCCGGTCCCACAGGATGATGAGCACTTCAGGCCACCTATTACCTTAACAATGCCTTCCGGCCTAAAATTAATACCTTCCATTGGTGTAAAATCGAAAAATGGTAAATCTGGTAGTTCATTGCCAGGTTCACTTGTCAAACATTCTGTCATGAACATTTGTCATCTGTACAACTCACCAGTCAGGTTGATCGCACTTTTCTTCGTACTGAGCGCACCAGTTACTGTTTTTATAGTAAAGCGTTCCTCCAAAGCAGTCACATTTTGCATGGTAACCAGTGCACTCCTGCTTGCCGTTGGGGCATTCACAGCTAGCACATCGTTGATTGGCGTCCTTCATTTTCCTGTATTAATTGAATGCAAAAGAATGCAATTCAAGCTTGCTGTAATGAACAATCGTCTAGCACTTCTAGAAAGACACGTAAATATTGCACTACTTGCCCAGCTGGCATGCTCAGCCAATAAAGGCGTTCCCGATACGTTGAAATTCTGCAGTTCGCCAATGACCCCGTTAACGTCGCCCCATCAGAAATGTGACTCGGTTCAGTTGCCTCGTCCGACTGAATCGAATCGAAGGCAGGTATTTAGGAAATTCGGCTCTGAGTATTCTATGAAGAAATAATGTTTCAGCAATGTCGTTGGACACAACTATGCCTAGTTACATGTGAAAGTGTGCCAAACTAGAAACTAAATAATCCGATTTTACGTGCCTATGATTATGAGGCACGCCGTAGTGGGGGCTCCGGAAATTTCAACCACCTGGGGTTCTTTAACGTGCGCATAAATCTAAGTTAGGGCCACTGATTCCAATGCTTCAAGTATGGCGTCATGAAGAACGTTGTCATAGGCTCCCTTTATATCTAAGAACAGTGAGACAGATAACCTCTTACGCGTCTTTTGGTGTTGAACTTAGGGTTCCAGATCGATACCGTTGTAGACAGATCATCGGTAACGTCTAAAGCCAGTAATGGCGTCTGGGTAAATATCCTAATGTTCAAGGCACCACTCAAGTCTGGCGAGGATCATTCGCTCCATTACCTTCTCAACGCAACTTGCCAGCGCGATTAGTCGGTATGAAGTAATATCTAAGGGAGACTTGCCAGGCTTAAGAAGCGGTACCAGGCGGCTGATTTTCCAATCTTGAGGAACTTTGTCGTCCTGCCAGGACTCGTTATATTTATCAGGGAGCGCACTTCGTGCCCGTTCACTAAAGTGACATAGCATACGGCAAGATATGTCATCCGGACCAGGCGACGACAACCGATTACGTAGGCCGAGCGCCGCATTTCACGCATGGATCAATGCATATCCATGCGTGAATCTCGTGAATCTGGAATACGGTTCAATGTAAGCGAACCTGTGCAAGTAGGCTGGTCACAGCACAGAAGTCGTCCGCCACATCAATGGGCCTAGGCGGTCAATTATATCGTTGGACACGCAGTTATTTATATAGGCGGGCTCTATCTGTTAACACTGAAGCTGGCCCAACCTCGCAATATAATACGCACCATGGAGTTCCACAAGGCGGTGTCTTGAGTCCCGCACTTTTCAACCTTGTACTCGTTGGTTTCGTGGAATGACTGCCGAACACAGTTAAAATATCAATGTATGCGACGACATCTGCGTCTTGGCATCTGGTGCGACGCACCCGCAGGCACGCGCAATGCTTAAAAAGCTGCGAAGTCAATATCGACGTACCTAAACGAACAAGGCATCAAAATCTCACCAGAAATATGCGCATTGGTCGCGTTTAGCCAAAAGCCAATGAAATCATACGATGTCTCTTTTAACGGTCAAAGGAAACCTTATGTCAGGACGCAGCGATTCTTAGGCATAATCATTGATAATGACCTTTGCTGGAGTCTTCATGTGGCCTACCTAAAGAAGCGCCGGACGGATATTTCTACTGTGTTCAAGTTGGAGGAAAAGCGTGGGGTACGCCAGTACAAGCAATGATGCAAATATGCACTACGCTCTTTCTTGGTTATTTGCGATTCAGCTTGCGTGTACTGACCAACACCTGCAGAACTAATATCCGTACACACGAAAGCGTCCAGGTCCAGGCACATAGATTGTGTCTTAGATTGCCGCGGCGCTCGTCAACAGCTGAAACTATTACAATTGCACACGATTTCGCATCCAAGACCCATATAGTCACGGAGGCGCTGAAGATAGAATAAACTTTATTTTCCAACGGATAAGATTATCTACCCATCTGTCGTCACGCAGGTCAGGGGGCGAGTGCCGCCGCCTCAGATGCTGGCTGGGAGGTCTTGGGTCCCAGCAGCCTCTTCAGCCAGTTGGACGAGCTGGAGCTGGAGCTCAGTGTCCGAGCTGCACAGCGGGGTCTCCCAGGTGTCTCTACTACCTATTTGTTCGTTCTCCCGGGAGAGTACGGACAGCAGGATACGGGTCTGCAGTACGGGACTGAGAGTTCGGGAGAGTACGGGTCTGCAGGATCGGTGATCTTTCCTGCAAAATCCTCCACCATAAAGATTCGACTATCTCATCAGGCTACATCGACTGCCGTGGAGCTCACTGCTACTCGTTGTGCACTTCGTGTAATTTCTGAGTAACTACCGAAGAAATCGAGCGTGTTCAGTGACTCCAAGGCTGCTCTTCATTGTTTGGTTTCTGCCTTACGCCGCGGACCCCGCGAACGACAAGTTCTAAAAATCAGACTGCTGCTTCACCACCTCGTCGAGCAAGGATACGACATCATGTTACAGTGGATTCCAAGCCAGTGTGGCATAATGTGCAATGAACATGCCGACGCATGTTCATTGCAGGAGGGCTTGCAAGACTCTATTCCATTCTCAAGAACAGACGCCGCAATGAAAATTCATGTGCTTGAAAATGAAGCCATCAGAACTTTATGGAACATACCAAGCTTGAAGCACCCACGTCTGCACCGACTGGACCCGTCCCTTCGACTTCGACCCCCATCTTGACTCTAGACTCGAGACAGCAGTGCTTTGCCGACTGTGGCTTGGTGTCGCTTACAAGATCTTTCGCCTTCTTAGTCGGTATGGACATTGTATGGTATAGAACATGTACTTTGCCACTGTCCTCGATACAGTGCGCACCGGCTATCACTAGCGACCGCATTGGCACACCATGACGACAGGTCACTTTCAGAACAGTCAGTCTTGGAATGCCGACTTGAATTGCCGTCGCACCGAAAGTCGGTCAAGGTTTTGTTGCCCTTTCAACGTGGCAGTGGCCTACTAGAAAGACTATAATGATCCAATTCCGTCCCTTTTCGTTTTTTTCAAGATTTTATTTTTGTCACCGCTCTTGTTTCCGTCGTTACTTCCTCTATACATTACCCTAGTGCAGGGGAGCAATCCGGAGGTTTTAATTAAGACGGCAAGTTGGGCGAGTTGGCGATTGAACATGTTCCTAAGGGTTTTAACTCTGGTTAACCTCCCTGCCTTTCTCTCATTTGCATCTCTCTCTCTCTCCCCTCTAAATATAAGCACACTGGTGTTTTCGCATTTTGCCCCCATCGAAATGTGGCCGCCGAGGCCGCGGTTCAATCCTGCGACCTCGTGCTTAGCAGCCGAAAGTGTGTGATTTTTATTAATATGTAAAAAAGAGGTGAGGCGTGCAGACAGGACACAAGAGTAGAGAAGTGCACAACGCGAACGCCGACTATCAACTGAAGGGAGCGCTGAGGCGAAAAAAAGAAAGAAGACAGAAAACTCATCTGCGCAAGCTCAGGAATGGTATCACACCCGCCGTGGTTGCTCAGTGGCTATGGTGTTGGGCTGCTGAGCACGAGGTCGCGGGATCGAATCCCGGCCACGGCGGCCGCATTTCGATGGGGGCGAAATGCGAAAACACCCGTGTGCTTAGATTTAGGTGCACGTTAAAGAACCCCAGGTGGTCGAAATTTCCGGAGTCCTCCACTACGGCGTGCCTCATAATCAGAAAGTGGTTTTGGCACGTAAAACCCCACAATTTAGGAATGGTATCACCACGTGTCAGTCCCGTACATGTGCCGGTCTACGTGAGAGATAACCGTTAAGGCACTTAATCTCTTCTATATGTAAAGTAATCGAAGGCTGACTCACGCACGCACTTGCGCCATTATAGATATGCCATGCGTTTACCATGAGACGCGTATCTTCATTCTTATGCCTGCACAATATCGCGCATTCATTTAACTCTAGCGTGCAGTTACAATCTTGGATATGTAGGGAGACATTAGAAGGCGATCCACCGATCCAGTGTCTTGTGTCCGGTCTGCACGCCTCACCTCTTTTTTGCATAATGAATCCTTACCAACTAGCTCAGCTTTCTGTCGTTCTAAGATTTTTATTAGTTTGAATAGTAAAGCGATCAAGTTTGGTGGTACAGCGTACATAACAATCAATCATCAGTCAAGGTCCCATGTCCGTCGACTGCTTGTAGGTACGCTTACCGAGCTTTATTTTTTGTATTGCAATAACTTAAAAGGAAATAGTGAACCTCAAGAAAACGTATGTAACCCTGCTTCAAGTGCGAAAATTCCTTTCCCTTGAGGCACATTTTCTTGAGGCACAATTTCTCATCCTGTTCAAGTTAGACTATTTGCTGACGATTGTGTGTTGTTTAACGAGGTTACTTGCCACGAAGATCAAGTAATACTCAACTCTGACCTTCAAAAAATTATTTCCTGGTGCAGTCGGTGGGGTATGGAATTGAACAGAGAAAAAACTGTTTACATGTCCATAACAAAATAAAAATAAAAACAAAATGTCGTTTGTCTATAACCTCGACTCTGAACCGCTAACCAAAGTCAGCCAATATAAATATCCTGGAATCACAGTAACCAGTGACCTCAGCTGGTATAGCCACATTCCTAACGTAGGTAACTCGTCTTTCAGGAAGCTTTGTCTCCTCAGGCTCAAACTAAAGCACGCTCCCTCTGGTACTAGATCACTGGCTTACACTTCCCTCATCCGACCGAAACTAGAATATGCATGCATTGTGTGGGATCTCTACAAGAAAATTAAGCTTAACACTTTAGAGATGGTCCAACGTAAAGCTGTCAGGTTTATTTTTTCTAAATATAGACTGAGTGACTCTCCTATTAGCCTAATGAATCAACATAATATTCAAACGCTACAGCTATGCAGGAAAATACAACAACTAAAATTATTTTCTTGCTTAAAAACAACTGTTTGTCCCTCCAACCACAGGCTTATGTTAAACCACTTACAGCGCGTCGAACACGGCATCGTCACGCTGATTCTTTACCACCTTATAACACCCGAACTAACCTAAGTTTTCCTTCTACCCGCGCACTGTAACAGATTGGAACAGCCTGCAATTATCTCAATTTATAAACACCGATTCTATTGAACGCATGTGTATTTCTTATTAAAGGCATTGCCATTGCGGTAAGCCTTGTTACTGTTTTCCTTTTCTTCTTCTAAACGTGAATTTTGTTTGATACTTTCCACACTTTCCTCGTTCAACTTCTGGTACTCCCCCCCCCCCCCCCTCCTCTCGCGATAGTGGTTGCAAGTGCTCATATATGCGTGTGATACTGATCTAATGTTTGTCAAGTTGTCTTCCTTGAGTCTACCTGCTCTTAATCTTACTTAGTACTCGCTTACATCTTTTTCTGATATTTACATACGTAGCATTGCTTTTGTATTTCTTTTTCATATGTGTATGTATATATTATACCTGCATATGTAAATATTAATGTATTCTGACTTCCTGCTTGGGCCCCCATTCGGGCCTGCAGTATTGTATAAATAAATAAATAAATAAATAAATAAATAAATAAATATACTACTACAAACATGCACACGTAGATATCCCCCCGAAATTCCGTGAACTGCCCAAGGATGATTAAAGAAGTTTGGAGGACGCTTAAGTTTCGCCTTAAAGAGGGGAACGCGGGAACATTCAAAGATTTCTGACCGCTTCTCACGCTTCCAGGCAAGTGTAGCTTATGTAACGGTAATGTTCACCGGCAAACGCTGGCAACGAACGCTATGCACGAAGCCGATCTTTCTGGTAGAAGTGCGGTCTCTTGCGTGGGCCGTGCTGTGGTGGAGGCGAGCGCCATCTGGAGCTCTTGCAATGAACCGGATGCGCTGCTTTATGGCCTTTGACATTGGTGAAAGGGGGTTGTGTTCTAAGTTTCCGCACAGCATAATTATGTTTTCTCGCATATTCAAATTACAGTCCGATGCTATCATGTCTGTAGGCTGTGTGCAAGTTGTACTTTACGATTTTTGCGGCATCTTTCACCTAGAATAATTCAATTTCTTCAGTAACATTCTTGCGCTACATGCAGGGCCTGCTTGGTTAGGTTAGCGTGGTTTGACGATTTGTTCCTTGCTCGGACATGTTCGCCGTGCTTAAAACTATCCTCCTGCGCGAACGGCGTGCGCTGATTTTTTCTGAGCGTTTTTGGAGTGGCGTAGTCTTCGGCTGGTTAGTTTGGATTTGTGTCGATCTTCAATCGCCCTGAGGCCCTACGAGCCCAGTCGTCAGAGCAGTCGTCGCACTTGAACCGTCATCGCAGCGCCGCGTCGCTGCTGTGGGCGACGGCCCACCGTAACGCAGGCCACTGCATGCTGGCGTCTCGGCGAGCGCTCGTCCCGCCGGCGTGTCCGCCTGTTTTCCCGGCAGCGCCGGGAGCTTCGAATAGGCGAAACCACGGGCGAGACTCGGACGTTGGCAGTAGTCACGTGGTTTCGCATCTGCCGTTTCCTCCTCCTAGAGCCAGTCGCATGTTTGGCTTGTGCGCTTGGCCTCTACCTATGAGCTCGGGGAACGCCGGATCTGCCCGACTCTGCTTCGGGGGATGAAGGCGACCAGTCGAAGATGCCATTAGCAAAACCGGAAAGTAAACAGAGCCGTCTAGTAGTTGCGGCCTATGCCATTTTAACGTCATGGTGTCGATGGGTGCTCTCGACATATATTGAACCAACGAACACGTCTCTTGGCGTCTTGTGGCGTTCGGTTGGTGGTGGAGTGTAGTAGAGAAAAGGTAGGTGGTTGTTTATAGTAGCCTCATGGGTGGCGCCTTACACGCATTGTATCACGGCGAAATTTGTTAATTCATGTAAAATAAGATAAGTCACACTCCTGTATTGAATTTATTTTACCTAAAGCAGCCGTAACAAACCGATGTCAGTGCGCAGAACCCGTACTGTGGCCTCTAACACTCGAAAACGACACACCCGGGCGGCTCTGCACTCGCACGGTGCGCTCTCTCATGCGATGTGAAGCGTTCAACAGCGAGCATTGGTAGTGCACGCTGACGTCATGGGTAGGCAGTCACTTGATTTATTGAACGTGACTATCGCGGCCGCGAAACTTTTGCGGAAGGCGAACGTTTGAGAATACGGCCAACGCTCTGCATGAACCACAGGCGACGTGGGACGCCGACGCCGGATCTTCTGCGACTCGGGTAGGCCAGCGCTGTCGCGTCGGAAGTGTGACGAAGGTGCGCGGTCGCCGCATGAAGTGTTTCTGAACGTTCGCGCGCACTGACCGCCATTAACTTCGGAGGCCACCCGCGGGATTCGTGGCGGCAGCGCTAGATGGCGCCCAGTGTCCTTTGGGAAACGCGAACAGGGATCCCGCTGCAGTACGCACTTTACACGTAACTCGTTTCGACGGAGGCTGCGTCGCAATGTTGATCCATTGCTAAAGCCTTCGTGTCGACAGTCATCACAAGAGGGGCTATGCAGCAGCTTTCTTTCGCGAAATTAATGTTGTGAGTTTTCAGAAATCTGTAAAGGTCGAGTTTATTGAGTACTCGAGGGTGCCGTTAGCGTGTACTGGATATTTAGCATTCGTTAGCAGTTCGTATGGTGGCTTCATTATGATGTGCACCAAGACAACGTCAGTAGTTTTAATGTGGCTGGAAGAAGGCGTCGGCGCTTACTGAACCTACGCGGGGTCACTCTACGTGGTGACAGCGTACGCGTGGGAACAAAAAAAAAGTATACGTGGGAGAGGGGGAGGGTTCGCTCTTAGTTACGACATGCGGATAATATTTCTGGAAATATAGTTGCGCAACATACGAGTAAATATCGGCAGAAATGCGCCATAATGACGGTGAGTGATGCACATAGCATGCCACGTTGTTTATTGGCTATGGGTCTTTGCATATCCCGTGTATTTCATATGAGAAAAAAAAATTATACGCCTTAGCATATTCCTTTTCTGCGAACAAGAAACGCTATTGGTATTGTTCAGTATACACAGTGGATCGCACAGCTGTTTCACGGCCTGTAGGGGGTGGTTGCGTCGTACATTGAGCAGAAACTCATATGCAAACTTTATGAGAGCCCTCTATTCTAGCTGACAAGAACTGCTGAATCCATAAGCCCTTTTTTTGTACAGTTTGATAAACTGACCGCACTAAGCGTAGTGGCTTCTGACGAAAGTTTGCGTCTGTGACTTTCTACAGGCACCTGCGTAAATGTCGCACCGAAATTGAAATACTTGGTACGTCGGTTTTGTTGTATGTCACATATGCCTCTTCATGAATATTTTGTGGATTGCTTCAAAAAACTTATGGTACAAATGAGATTACATATAAGGAAAGAATACAAGTTAGAGAACGGTAGGTATGTTATCCAACATCATAATTTAGCACCGATATAAGTTTCTTATTGTGACACAAGAGCGATTGCTAACAGTCATGAATATTTGACACTTGCACGACTCACCAGTCCGGTCGATCGCAGTCTTCTTCGTTCTTAGCGCACCAGCTGCTGCCCTTATAGTAAAGAATTCCGTCAAAGCAGTCACATTTCGCTTTGTAACCTTTGCACTCCTGCTCACCATTGGGACATTCGCACTTAGCACACCCACCACTGGAGGCCTTGTTTTTCCTGTATCAATTGTATTGACAAGAGTAAAATTCTAGCCATTAAAAGCGTGCTGTAGTGCACAATGTTGTAGCACTTCTACAAAGACGGTGAAATATTACGCTGCACATACAGCTGGCGTACGCACTCGATTAACGGCTCTCGAATACTTAGAAATGGTGTTGTCCTCTGTGAACGCGGTCACCGCCGCGCCATCAGAAAGGTATCTTGGCTCGGCCATTCTATTCGATGGCACCGACTCTAAAGCAATGTGTCATCCAGAGAAGCAGCCGCTTCGTATTAAAAAGTCGGCTCTGAGCTTCGTAAGAACAATCATTCTATGAAGAGCGTCCTTGAAGAATACTGCTTTTCGTCACTTGTGAAACTGTGCGAGTTTCTTAGCAAAAATGGGGAAGTGACAGTCTGTTGGGGAAACGTACGTAATACCTCAATCATCATTCTACTTGCAACGCCGGCTTACTATTCAGACTCCTTTTGCCCGCTGTATTCCTTATGTTGAATTAAGCAAAACAGAGAAATATTTTCGCCGAAGCGTATTTGTGAGTGTTACCGTTGTATGGCAATATACGCATGACATCATGACATCATTTCGTCACCTTTCAAGATGCTTAAATCTAGGTGGCGAACTTGCCGTGCGCCCAGCTGAAAGGAGGGGGGGGGGGGGGGGCTTGCATTCTACCCCTCACTTTGGAACAAACAAGGTGTGCTGGAGAAGGGCACGCATGACAGAACAACGCTTGCAGAAGCGCACGCTGCAGAAGGAGCGGCATTCTTTCTGATGTCTGATGGACGCGTTTCGAGTTTTTGATGCCTGTAGAGCCGATAGCCTGCAGTAGGTGCTCTACGATTCGACGCAAAATTCGTATCCTGTTTGGCGCCTCGTAGAGGTCGATCTGCCGTAGAGGCACTTACGAAGGCAACATGTGAGTCTGTACGCTGAGCGACTGCTGAACAAACCACGGGCACATACTGCCCGTGCAAAGCACTGAATGCGGGTTCGCGCAACATATCGTTTACGGCGGCCGTTCTCTTTTTGGGGCACATAATTAGCCGCATGGTCAACTAGGCCTCGAAGTTATGAGTTCAATACGGCGGCCATCTCACAAAAACTTGCGGCCTCATCATCGGTCTAGAATCGCCGGGCAACTGACATGTGCAACTGAGATTTGCATCTAACGCCCTGCAACCTACTTCAAGGGTTGCAATATTTCGTAGGAAATTTTTTGAAGCTATGCATGCGGTGCTCTTAGGGGCGGGCACAACCAGGGCCGATTGCTTTATCGCGTGCAGGTAATGCCCTGGAGCTTTGATGATTGCCACTGCTCGCACGGCTTCGGTATGCGCGTATAGAGCGTATATTTGAAAAAAAAAGTGACTCAAAGGAGCCATGATAGTCCCATTAGAAGCAGTATGGATCAAGCTGCAGATACTCCTCCTATAACTAGCGATGAGGCCAGTGGGCATGAAACGGTGAAAAGCGGCAAGACAAGATGGAATAACAGTCGATTTTATCAAAGATGGAGGAACCATAATTGAAAAACTGGCGGCTCTCTATTCGAAGTGTCTATCGACTTCAAGGGTTGCAGAAAACTGGAAGAATGGAAACATTATAGTAATCCACAAAAAAGGGAGACATTAAAGAAGTGAAAAATTATAGGACCATTAGATTACTTCCCGTATTATACAAAACAATGACAAAGATCATGTACAATAGAATAAGGGAAACATTGGACTTTAGTCAACCAAGGGAACAGGCAGGTTTCAGGAAGGAATACACTACAATGGATCAGATCCATGTCTTCATTCAGGTAATCGAGAAATCTGCAGAGTACGATCAACATATCGATATGCCTTTCATAGATTACGAAAAGCCATTTGATTCAGTACAGATACGAACAGTCATAGAGGCATTGCGTAATCAAGGAGTACAGGGCATTTACGTAAATATTGTGGAAAATGTCTACAGAGATCCGACAGCTGCTTTAATTTTACACAGAAAAAGTAGGAAGATACGTATAAAGAAAGGGGTCACAGAAGGAGACACAATATCCCCAACGCTATTCACTACGTGCTTGGAAGAAGTATGCAATTAATTAAACTGGGAAGGCTTAGGAGGAAGGATCGACGGCGAATATGTCAGCAACCTTTGGTTTGCAGATGAAATTTTTTGTTCAGCAGTTACAACAAATGATTGAGGACATTAGCAGAGACAGTATAAGGGTGGTGTTGAAGATTAAAATGCAGAAGACAAAGATAATGGGGAACAGCCGGGCTAGGGAACAAGAGTGCGGGATTGCCAGTCAGTCTCTAGAGTCTGTGAAGGAGTACGTTTACGTAGGTCACATAATCACAGGGAATCCTGACCATGAGAAGGAAGTTTACAGAAGAATAAAAATGGGTTGGAGCAGATACGGCAGACATTGTCAACTACGGACTGGAAGCTTACCATTATCACTGAAAAGGAAGGTGAACATTAGTGTATTTTACCGGTGCTGACATATGGGGCAAAAACTTGCAGACTGACAAAGTTTGAGAACAAGTTAAGGACCGCGCAAAGAGCGATGGAACGAAGGACACTAGGGATAACGTTAAGAGACAAAGAGAGCGGTTTGCATAAGTAAGCAAACGGGTGTAGCCGATATTCTAGTTTACCTTAAGAGAGAAAAATTGAGCTGGCTGGGTCATGTAATGAGCAGGCTAGACAACCGGTGGACGAGTAGGGTTACAGAATGGGTACCAAGAAAAAAGAAGCGCTGTCGAGGACGGCAGAAGACTAGGTGGGGCGATGAAATTAGGAAATTCGCGGGCGCTAGTTGGAATCCGTTGGCGCAGGACAGGGGTAATTGGAGACCACAGGGAGATGCCTTGGTCCTATAGTGGATATAAAATAGGCTGATCATGATGATGCTACCAATGCAACTTTTATTATTCAAATATGCACATCCATATATTTCACGTACACAAGGCTTCTAATACCAAGCGTCTTTCGTTATTGCAAAGTCGAGAGAAAAATAAAACAGGGGTTTCCAAATACAATTTTTAACCTAAGCTTTCTATATGCAAATATTGTGCTTGACTGAAAACGAAAACAAACAGAGTAGGTTGTATTTTCCCTGCAATTAGCTGGAATTGTGAGATCCCAATGAAATTCCGAATGCGTGAAATGATAGGCCAGCTATGAACGATACGAGGGATTTAACTCCGGTATTGACATCAAGTGTAAATAAAAGAGGAGCCGCAGCAATGTAAAAAGTGTTATTACATTATGAAAATATGCGAACCATATATGAACAACATGCAAAATTTAATCGCACAGTAAAAAACGCCAGCATGCGCTCAAATTCCGAAATTTAAAGAACCGAGTTAACATTTCTATTTTGAGGTACATTAATTTATCTGTTTTAGCAAGATTAGAGACATGAAAAAAGAAAAGTGTAAATTCATACCGAAAATGGTGTTTCCTTCGTGGCCTTCTGAAACATTCCAGTCGCGACCTTACGCAATTGATAGGGTTGTTCGTTTGGTACACGACACCATCTCTGCAGTGGCACGTTCTACCAACAGCGCAGCTGGTTTGGCCACATTCGCAAAGAAGGCATTCGCTGTTGTTTGCAAAGTGCTTGTGCCTGCAAATAGAGAATAAAATGTCGTGGCGCCTGATTGGCCTAGCGCAGCATCAGACTACAATAACTTTGAACGATCACAAACACTTTCATGCATAGATAACAACAGACTGCTGGCAATTCTTCATAGTAGTACACTATTCGCTAAAGAAGAAGAATGGTAGTTTAGGAATACTTCCTGCTCCAAGGACTTCATCACGTGAGTGTGTTGCTTGCAACGAAAGACGCGCTGAGTATAAGGGTGTCAAACCTAAAAAATACCGGCTCGGTTCGGTTCGTTTGGTGTAATATCCGATTTACTTCCGATTCAGTTGCCGTTCCGAGACATAAAAATTGAAAACGATCCGCGATACGATTCACAGCGCTGAACCAGTACACGATTTTAATGGGTACCATAAACTTATTCTGCACTATGCGGAAAGGCTACACATTGCTATTCCCCTGTACTGATGTGGAGCGCTCAGGTTTTCTCACAAGGTAGAAAACTGGGATTCCTGGCACATGCGAGGAGCTAGCAATAATTGGGTGTTGCACACACTTTTCATCTATCTATCTATCTATCTATCTATCTATCTATCTATCTATCTATCTATCTATCTATCTATCTATCTATCTATCTATCTATCTATCTATCTGTCAACTGCCTGTCTGTCTGTCTGTCAGTCTATCTATCTATCTATCTATCTATCTATCTATCTATCTATCTATCTATCTATCTATCTATCTATCTATCTATCTATCTATCTATCTATCTATCTATCGATCTATCTATCTATCTATCTGTCAACTGCCTGTCTGTCTGTCTGTCTCTGTCTCTGTCTGTCTGTCGGTCTGTCTGTCTGTCTGTCTGTCGGTCTGTCTGTCTGTCTGTCTGTCTGTCTGTCTGTCTGTCTGTCTGTCTGTCTGTCCGTCTGTCTGTCTGTCTGTCTGTCTGTCTGTCTGTCTGTCTGTCTGTCTGTCTGTCTGTCTATCTATCTATCTATCTATCTATCTATCTATCTATCTATCTATCTATCTATCTATCTATCTATCTATCCATCCATCCATCCATCCATCCATCCATCCATCCATCCATCCATCCATCCATCCATCCATCCATCCATCCATCCATCCATCCATCCATCTATCTATCTATCTATCTATCTATCTATCTATCTATCTATCTATCTATCTATCTATCTATCTATCTATCTGTCTGTCTGTCTGTCTGTCTGTCTGTCTGTCTGTCTGTCTGTCTGTCTGTCTGTCTGTCTGTCTGTCTGTCTGTCTGTCTGTCTGTCTGTCTGTCTGTCTGTCTGTCTGTCTGTCTGTCTGTCTGTCTGTCTGTCTGTCTATCTATCTATCTATCTATCTATCTATCTATCTATCTATCTATCTATCTATCTATCTATCTATCTATCTATCTATCTATCTATCTATCTATCTATCTATCTATCTATCTATCTATCTATCTGTCTGTCTGTCTGTCTGTCTGTCTGTCTGTCTGTCTGTCTGTCTGTCTGTCTGTCTGTCTGTCTGTCTGTCTGTCTGTCTGTCTGTCTGTCTGTCTGTCTGTCTGTCTGTCTGTCTGTCTGTCTGTCTGTCTGTCTGTCTGTCTGTCCCATTAGAAGCAGTATGGATCAAGTTGCAGAGACTCCTCCTATAACTAGCGATGAGGCCAGTGGGCATGAAACGGGGAAAAGCGGAAGGACAAGATAGAATAACAGTCAATTTTATCAAAGATAGAGGAACCATAATTGAAAAACTTGCGGCTCTCTATTCGAAGTGTGTATCGACTTCAAGGGTTCCAGAAAACTGGAAGAATGGAAACATTATACTAATCCACAAAAAAGGGAGACATTAAAGAAGTGAAAAATTATAGGACCATTACATTACTTCCCGTATTATACAAAATAATGACAAAGATCATGTACAATAGAATAAGGGGCACATTGGACTTTAGTCAACCATGGGAACAGGCAGGTTTCAGGAAGGAATACACTACAATGGATCAGATCCATGTCTTCATTCAGGTAATCGAGAAATCTGCAGAGTACGATCATCATATCTATATGGCTTTCATAGATTACGAAAAGGCATTTGATTCAGTACAGAATCCAACAGTCATAGAGGCATTGCGTAATCAAGGAGTACAGGGTACTTACGTAAATATTGTGGAAAATGTCTACAGAGATCCGACAGCTGCTTTAATTTTACACAGAAAAAGTAGGAAGATACCTATAAAGAAAGGGGTCACAGAAGGAGACACAATATCCCCAACGCTATTCACTACGGGCTTGGAAGAAGTATGCAAGTAACTAAACTGGGAAGGCTTAGGGGTAAGGATCGACGGCGAATATCTCAGCAACCTTCGGTTTGCAGATGAAATTTTTTGTTCAGCAGTTACAACAAATGATTGAGGACATTAACAGAGACAGTATAAGGGTGGTGTTGAAGATTAAAATGTAGAAGACAAAGATAATGGGGAACAGCCGGGCTAGGGAACAAGAGTGCGGGATTGCCAGTCAGTCTCTAGAGTCTGTGAAGGAGTACGTTTACGTAGGTCACATAATCGCAGGGAATCCTCACCATGAGAAGGAAGTTTACAGAAAAATAAAAATGGGTTGGAGCACATGCGGCAGACATTGTCAATTCCGGACTGGAAGCTTACCATTATCACTGAAAAGGAAGGTGAACATCAGTGTATTTTACCGGTGCTGACATATGGGGCAAAAACTTGCAGACTGACAAAGTTTGAGAACAAGTTAAGGACCGCGCAAAGAGCGATGGAACGAAGGACACTAGGGATAACGTTAAGAGACAAAGAGAGCGGTTTGCATAAGTAAGCAAACGGGTGTAGCCGATATTCTAGTTTACCTTAAGAGAGAAAAATTGAGCTGGCTGGGTCATGTAATGCGCAGGCGAGACAACCGGTGGACGAGTAGGGTTAAAGAATGGGTACCAAGAAAAAAGGAGCGCTGTCGAGGACGGCAGAAGACTTGGTGGGGCGGTGAAATTAGGAAATTCGCGGGCGCTAGTTGGAATCCGTTGGCGCAGGATAGGGGTAATTGGAGACCACAGGGAGATGCCTTGGTCCTATAGTGGATATAAAATAGGCTGATCATGATGATGCTACCAATGAAACTTTTATTATTCAAATATGCACATCAATATATTTCACGTACACAAGGGTTCTGATACCAAGCGTCTTTCTTTATTGCAAAGGCGAGTGAAAAATAAAACAGGGGTTTCCAAATACAATTTTTAACCTGAGCTTTCTATATGCAAATATTGTGCTTGACTGAAAACAAAAACAAACTGAGTAGGTTGTATTTTCGGTGCAATTAGTTTGAATTGTGAGTTGCCGCGAAATTACCAGTGCGTGAAATGATAGGCCAGCTACGAACGATACGAGGGATTTGACTCCGGTATGACATCAAGTATAAATAAGAGAGGAGCCGCAGCAATGTAAAAAGTGTTGTTACATTCTGAAAATATGCGAACCATATATGAACAGCATGCAAAATTTAATCGCACAGTAAGAAACGCCAGCATGCGCTCAAATGCCGAAATATAAAGAACCGAGTTAAAATTTCTATGTTGAGGTACATTATAGCATCTGTTTTAGCAAGATTAGAGACATGAAGGAAGAAAAGTGTAAATTCATACCGAAAATGGTGTTTCCTTCGTGGCCTTCTGAAACATTCCAGTCGCGACTTTTCGCAATTGATAGGGTTGTTCGTTTGGTACACGACACCATCTCTGCAGTGGCACGTTCTACCAACAGCGCAGCTGGTTTGGCCACATTCGCAAAGAAGGCATTCGCTGTTGTTTGCAAAGTGCTTGTGCCTGCAAATAGAGAATAAAATGCCGTGGTGCCTGATTGGCCTAGCGCAGCATCAGACTACATTAACTTTCAACGCTCACAAACACTTTCATGCATAGATAACAAGAGACTGCTGGCAATTCTTCATAGTAGTACACTATTCGCTAAAGAAGAAGAATGGTAGTTTAGGAATACTTCCTACTCCAAGGACTTCATCACGTGAGTTTGTTGCTTGCAACGAAAGACGCGCTGAGTATAAGGGTGTCGAACCTAAAGAAATACCGGCTCGGTTCGGTTCGTTTGGTGTAATATCCGATTTACTTCCGATTCAGTTGCCGTTCCGAGACATAAAAATTGAAAACGATCCGCGATACGATTCACAGCGCTGAACCAGTACACGATCTTGTTCGGTACCATAAACTTATTCTGCCTTATGCGGAAAGGCTACACATTGCTATTCCCCTGTACTGATGTGGAGCGCTCAGGTTTTCTCACAAGGTAGAAAACTGGGATTCCTGGCACATGCGAGGAGCTAGCAATAATTGGGTGTTGCACACACTTTTCATCTATCTATCTATCTATCTATCTATCTATCTATCTATCTATCTATCTATCTATCTATCTATCTATCTATCTATCTATCTATCATTCTATCTATCTATCTATCTATCTATCTATCTATCTATCTATCTATCTGTCAACTGTCTGTCTATCTATCTATCTATCTATCTATCTATCTATCTATCTATCTATCTATCTATCTATCTATCTATCTATCTATTTTACCGCGAACTTGGGCATCTAGGGTAGTCCATGGTCGAAGGGTTAGCGGGTCGGGCTGCTGTGCTAAGGGAATAGGGTTCAAAACCAGTCGTTGGGAGAACTTGGGTCGCTGACTGCATGTCTATGTGTGTCGCTCTGCAAAGAATCCCTGACGTCAACAAGGGTCACTGGGGTAGCGAGACTGGGTATGTCGAATAGATATGTACCGCACTGTTCAAGTAATCTCTTTCACGCTGACTTGAAGCTCTGCGCATGTGCCACTCGGTCTTCAATGAGCCATTCTCTACCAACTTAGTTTTCTTCAATTTTTCACGGAAATTAACCACGCTACATTTTCCTTTCCATATAAATTATTGGGTCATACCAGCGTGGCTACAAGATTCAATAATTTCTTCGCTGATCTCAAGGCAACATAGTCAACAGCTCCGCCAGATCACGGATGTCATGTTGCTGTTCAGTGTACATCTTCCACGGGATCTGTAGAGATCTGGCTCTCGCTATGCCGTTATCACCCCACCTTCAACACCAACCCAGTGAGCCAAGTTCTCTAGAAGCTTGGTGTATAATCTATGTGCTTGTGTCCTTTATGGCGTCATGGTTGTTGAATCGTTATCATTCATCCGACGCGATCCTTCCATTGCCGTCATTGCAGCTTCACCAGCCGACGTGGCGGTGGCATCATCGTCCTTCCAGCTTTGACATCTGATTATCCTGTTGCCGTCGTCGTCACACCCTCATCGTCATAACAACTTCGTGATATAGGCGTTGCCATGCAATTGTCGTCGCCCTATTGTTACTACCATCGTCCTACAGCCGTGTGAACACATTCCTTGCCGTACCGTCGTCGCTACGCCGGCGTATTTCTTTCATCGGTCGTTGCATCGACTTCATCTTAACTTCGTTCCCCAACTCTTCTCCTACATTCCTCGTTGCGCAATCGTCATACAGTCGACGTCACACCGTTGTGTTCATGCCGTTGGCGCCGCGCTGCCATTTCACCGAAACCTCATCCCATGGTCTTCATTAGGCCGTCTTCGTTCTTTCGTCTTCACTGCATCTTCGTTATGTTAACGTAATCATACGGTCGTCATGAAATCATTATTTTTCAGAAGTTCCAAGCCATTATCATCGTTGCGTCGTCGAAGCCATACACTCATACACTTCGTACACACGCCGTTATCGTCGCGCGGTAGTCGTTTTATCATTTTCATTTCACAATCGTGATCTCAGTGCTATCATGCGTCGTCATCATAACGCCTTTGTCCTTCCATCACCGCCGTTCCTTCGTCATTCCATTCTCGTCACTTTGTTGTCGTTATACAGTCATCGCCATGTCGCCATCCTCACGGTTGATCTTAGCAGGCAAGTGTCATATATATATCTACAGCAAAGTGGGTCGATATCGGAGACAGTGTATGAGTGTAACGCCAAAAGCGCAACTATCAGAATGGTAGTTATATGTTCTAAGCAAACGTGAGGATGTGAGACTACATTGCTTTAATGCAAATCGAATTACCGTCGACGGTCATCGTGTAATGGGCGCTGCCGTATTTATTTGTTCCTGCTACTCGCCTTCGAAGCACTATGCGTTACCAGTTGGATAAATCTGCGGCGTTGCCGCCATCGCTGCGATGTGACCGAAGGATTTTCGAAAATTAGCGAACGGAAAGCAGCTGAGTTACCCTGATAAGAATGAGGTACGACGTTTTCCTCCGCAACGTGCAGTTTACGAATCGATTGCGCGGATGTAGAGTCATTTTCATACATATTGACACGTGCACTTGTTTACCTTTTCCCGTGATCGCTTCTTACCTGTTAACATGGATCACTAAGGTCACATGACAATATAAAAGGCGCATTTTTTTAGTGATAATGCCTGTGACTGCATAGCGTGCGCTTAGTTTTCACTCCTTGAAAGCAACCTAAACACTTCATTTGCTTTTGCTTCCAGTAATTACTAGAGGACTGGTAGTGAATATACTGTGGTGTGTGGGACAGGCAGGATTCGCATTTTATTAGACAAATTACAACTCAGCACTCCTAGTTGATAGGAAAGAAAAATGCCAGCAAGCGATAATTTCCTCAGTTGATAATCGAATTTTTTAAAAGAAAAGCAGGCGGGCACATTGATGCTTCGGAAACATGAGCAAGAACAGTTTGCGCTAACTGCTGCGGCGATCTTCTTTACGAAGTTGCATGCGGCCCAGAGTTTTGCACTGACTAAACGCAGATAAGATTGCCCAACTCACGCACGTTGTATACTGGGATTGATTTTTGGAACTCGAAGAGCGCATTGTACTGTCCTTTGAATCGCAAAACTTGCGTTCAGCTATGGGATGCATTATTTATATATATATTTATTTATTTATTT